>NW_027513774.1:105011-138998 GCF_048772815.1 Callospermophilus lateralis
AGAAGAAACAAAATTTGGTGAGCCAAGTGGGATTTGTGTACTGATCATTACCACCAAGTATCATCAAGATTGGGTGAAATAATATTTGCTGGTATTTGAAACACTTTATTTCTTAGAAGCTTGGCAACCCCTCTCAATGAAAGTGCTTTTCCACAGTGTGTGCCTAGGGCTACTTGAGGAGGAAACAAACCATAGAGACAAAACTGAGAACTCCTTTATTGTGTCAAGTTTCAAAGAGCTACTACAAACCATCCATGTTTTATTTAGAGTTCCAAATTCATCTATCTATATAGGAGAGAACAGAGGGAAACCTAAATATAAAAACTGCTACTGTAGACGAAAGCTTCAACCTAGAATAACAAAATTTGGTGAGCCAAGTGGGAAATTGTACTGATCATTAGCACCAAGTATCATCAAGATTGGGTGAAAAAATATTTGCTGGTATTTCGGAAACTCGTTATTTCTTAGACGCTTGGCAACCCCTCCCAATGAAAATGCTTTCACACAGTCTGTGCCTAGGGCTAGTTGAAGAGGAAACAAACCATAGAGACAAAACTGAGAACTTCTTTATTTTGTCAATTTTGAAAGAGGTAGTACAAACATGTTGGATTTAGAGTTCCAAATTCATCTATCTATATATGAGAGAACAGAGTGAAACCTAAATATAAAAACTGCTACTGTAGACGATCGCTTCAAGCTAGAAGAACTAAATATGGTGAGCCAAGTGGGATTTGTGTACTGATCATTACCACCAAGTATCATCAAGATTGGGTGAAATAATATTTGCTGGTATTTCGGAAACTCTTTATTTCTTAGAAGCTTGGCCACCCCTCTCAATAAAAGTGCTTTTCCACAGTTTGTGCATAGGGCTACTTGAAGAGGAAACAAACCATAGAGACAAAACTGAGAACTCCTTTATTGTGTCAAGTTTCAAAGAGCTACTACAAACCATGTTTTATTTAGAGTTCCAAATTCATCTATCTATATAGGAGAGAACAGAGGAAACCTAAATATAAAAACTGCTACTGTGGACGATCGCTTCAAACTAGAAGAACAAAATTTGGTGAGCCAAGTGGGATTTGTGTACTGATCATTACCACCAAGTATCATCAAGATTGGGTACAAAAACATTTGCTAGTATTTCGAAAACTCGTTATTTCTTAGACGCTTGGCAACCCATCTCAATGAAAGTGGTTTTCCACAGTGTGTGCCTAGGGCTACTTGAAGAGGAAACAAACCATAGACACAAAACTGAGAACTCCTTTATTTTTTCAAGTTTCAAAGAGCTACTACAAACCATGTTGGATTTAGAGTTCCAAATTCATCTAACTGTATAGGAGAGAACAGAGGGAAACCTAAATATAAAAACTGCTACTGTAGACGAACGCTTCAAGCTAGAAGAACAAAATTTGGTGAGCCAAGTGGGATTTGTGTACTGATCATTACCACCAAGTATCATCAAGATTGGGTGAAAAAATATTTGCTGGTTTTTCGGAACCTCGTAATTTCTTAGAAGCTTGGCAACCCCTCTCAATGAAAGTGCTTTTCCACAGTCTGTGACTCGGGCTACTTGAAGCGGAAAGAAACCATAGAGACAAAACTGAGAACTCATTTATTTTGTCAAGTTTCAAAGAGCTACTACAAACCATGTTGGATTTAGAGTTCCAAATTCATCTATCTATATAGGAGAGAACAGAGGGAAACCTAAATATAAAAACTGCTACTGTAGACGAACGCTTCAACCTAGAAGAACAAAATTTGGTGAGCCAAGTGGGATTTGTGTACTGATCATTACCACCAAGTATCATCAAGATTGGGTGAAAAAATACTTGCTGGTATTTCGGAAACTCGTAATTTCTTAGAAGCTTTGCAAACCCTCTCAATGAAAGTGCTTTTCCACAGTCTGTGCCTAGGCCTACTTGAAGCGGAAACAAACCATAGAGACAAAACTGAGAACTCCTTTATTTTGTCAAGTTTCAAAGAGCTACTACAAACCATGTTGGATTTAGAATTCCAAATTCATCTATCTATATAGGAGAGAACTGAGGGAAACCTAAATATAAAAAATGCTACTGTAGACGAACGCTTCAACCTAGAAGAACAAAATTTGGTGAGCCAAGTGGGAGTTGTGTACTGATTATTAGGAACAAGTATCATCAAGATTGGGTCAAAAAATATTTGCTGGTATTTCGGAAACTCGTTATTTCTTAGAAGCTTGGAAACCCCTCTCAATGAAAGTGCTTTTCCACAGTCTGTGCCTAGGGCTACTTGAGGAGGAAACAAACCATAGAGACAAAACTGAGAACTCCTTTATTGTGTCAAGTTTTAAAGAGCTACTACAAACCATGTTTTATTTAGAGTTCCAAATTCATATTTATATAGGAGAGAACAGAGGGAAACCTAAATATAAAAACTGCTACTGTAGACGAACGCTTCAACCTAGAATAACAAAATTTGGTGAGCCAAGTGGGAAATGTGTACTGATCATTAGCTCCAAGTATAATCAAGATTGGGTGAAAAAATATTTGCTGGTATTTCGGAAACTCGTTATTTCTTAGAAGCTTGGAAACCCCTCTCAATGAAAGTGCTTTTCCACAGACTGTGCCTAGGGCTACTTGAAGAGGAAACAAACCATAGAGACAAAACTGAGAACTCCTTTTTTTTGTCAAGTTTCAAGGAGCTACTACAAACCATGTTTTATTTAGAGTTCCAAATCATCTATCTATATAGGAGAGAACAGAGGGAAACCTAAATATAAAAACTGCTACTGTAGACGAAAGCTTCAACCTAGAATAACAAAACTTGGTGAGCCAAGTGGGAAATGTGTACTGATCATTAGCACCAAGTATCATCAAGATTGGGTGAAAAAATATTTGCTGGTATTACAGAAACTCGTTATTTCTTAGAAGCTTGGCAACCCCTCTCAATGAAAGTGCTTTTACACAGTCTGTGCCTAGGGCTACTTGAAGAGGAAACAAACCATAGAGACAAAACTGAGAACTCCTTTTTTTTGTCAAGTTTCAAAGTGCTACTACAAACCATGTTTTGTTTAGAGTTCCAAATTCATCTATCTATATAGGAGAGAACAGAGTGAAACCTAAATATAAAAACTGCTACTGTAGACGAAAGCTTCAACCTAGAATAACAAAATTTGGTGAGCCAAGTGGGAAATGTGTACTGATCATTAGCACCAAGTATAATCAAGATTGGGTGAAAAAATATTTGCTGGTATTTCGGAAAATCGTTATTTCTTAGAAGCTTGGCAACCCCTCTCAATTAAAGTGCTTTTCCACAGTCTGTGCCTAGGGCTACTTAACGATTAAACAAACCATAGAGACAAAACTGAGAACTCCTTTATTTTGTCAAGTTTCAAAGAGCTACTACAAACCATGTTTTAGTTAGAGTTCCAAATTCATCTATCTATATAGGAGAGAACAGAGGGAAACCTAAATATAAAAACTGCTACTGTAGACGAATGCTTCAACCTAGAATAACAAAATTTGGTGAGCCAAGTGGGAAATGTGTACTGATCATTAGCACCAAGTATCATCAAGATTGGGTGAAAAAATATTTGCTGGTATTTCGGAAACTCGTTATTTCTTAGAAGCTTGGCAACCCCTCTCAATGAAAGTGCTTTTACACAGTCTGTGCCTAGGGATATTGAAGAGGAAACAAACCATAGAGAAAAAACTGAGAAGTTCTTTATTTTGTCAATTTTCAAAGAGCTACTACAAACCATGTTGGATTTAGAGTTCCAAATTCATCTATCTATATATGAGAGAAAAGAGTGAAACCTAAACATAAAAACTGCTAGTGTAGACGAACGCTTCAAGCTAGAAGCACAAAATTTGGTGAGCCAAGTGGGATTTGTGTACTGATCATTACCACCAAGTATCATCAAGATTGGGTGAAATAATATTTGCTGGTATTTCGGAAACCCGTTATTTCTTAGAAGCTTGGCAACCCCTCTCAATGAAAGTGCTTTTCCACAGTCTGTGCCTAGGGCTACTTGAGGAGGAAACAAACCATAGAGACAAAACTGAGAACACCTTTATTGTGTCAAGTTTCAAAGAGCTACTACAAACCATGTTTTATTTAGAGTACCAAATTCATCTATCTATATAGGAGAGAACAGAGGGAAACCTAAATATAAAAACTGCTACTGTAGATGAAAGCTTCAACCTAGACTAACAAAATTTGGTGAGCCAAGTGGGAAATGTGTACTGATCATTAGCACCAAGTATAATCAAGTTTGGGTGAAAAAATATTTGCTGGTTTTTCGGAAACTCGTTATTTCTTAGAAGCTTGGCAACCCCTCTCAATGAAAGTGCTTTTCAACAGTCTGTGCCTAGGGCTACTTGAAGATTAAACAAACCATAGAGATAAAACTGAGAACTTCTTTATTTTGTCAATTTTCAAAGAGCTACTACAAACCATGTTGGATTTAGAGTTCCAAATTCATCTATCTATATAAGAGAGAACAGAGTGAAACCTAAATATAAAAACTGCTACTGTAGACGATCGCTTCAAGCTAGAAGAACTAAATTTGGTCAGCCAAGTGGGATTTGTGTACTGATCATTACCACCAAGTATCATCAAGATTGGGTGAAATAATATTTGCTAGTATTTCGGAAACTCGTTATTTCTTAGACGCTTGGCAACCCATCTCAATGAAAGTGGTTTTCCACAGTGTGTGCCTAGGGCTACTTGAAGAGGAAACAAACCATAGAGACAAAAATGAGAACTCTTTTATTTTGTCAAGTTTCAAAGAGCTACTACAAACCATGTTGGATTTAGAGTTCCAAATTCATCTAACTCTATAGGAGAGAACAGAGGGAAACCTAAATATAAAAACTGCTACTGTAGACGAACGCTTCAACCTAGAAACAAAATTTGGTGAGCCAAGTGGGATTTGTGTACTGTTTATTAGGAACAAGTTTCATCAAGATTGGGTGAAAAAATATTTGCTGGTATTTCGGAAACTCGTTATTTCTTAGAAGCTTGGCAACCCCTCTCAATGAAAGTGCTTTTCCACAGTCTGTGCCTAGGGCTACTTGAAGATTAAACAAACCATAGAGACAAAACTGAGAACTCCTTTATTTTGTCAAGTTTCAAAGAGCTACTACAAACCATGTTTTATTTAGAGTTCCAAATTCATCTATCTATATAGGAGAGAACAGAGGGAAACCTAAATATAAAAACTGCTACTGTAGACGAACGCTTCAACCTAGAATAACAAAATTTGGTGAGCCAAGTGGGAAATGTGTACTGATCATTAGCACCAAGTATCATCAAGATTGGGTGAAAAAATATTTGCTGGTATTTCGGAAACTCGTTATTTCTTAGACGCTTGGCAACCCCTCTCAATGAAAATGCTTTTACCCAGTCTGTGCCTAGGGCTAGTTGAAGAGGAAACAAACCATAGAGACAAAACTGAGAACTTCTTTATTTTGTCAATTTTGAAAGAGGTAGTACAAACATGTTGGATTTAGAGTTCCAAATTCATCTATCTATATATGAGAGAACAGAGTGAAACCTAAATATAAAAACTGCTACTGTAGACGATCGCTTCAAGCTAGAAGAACTAAATATGGTGAGCCAAGTGGGATTTGTGTACTGATCATTACCACCAAGTATCATCAAGATTGGGTGAAATAATATTTGCTGGTATTTCGGAAACTCGTTATTTCTTAGAAGCTTGGCCACCCCTTTCAATAAAAGTGCTTTTCCACTGTTTGTGCATAGGGCTACTTGAAGAGGAAACAAACCATAGAGACAAAACTGAGAACTCCTTTATTGTGTCAAGTTTCAAAGAGCTACTACAAACCATGTTTTATTTAGAGTTACAAATTCATCTATCTATATAGGAGAGAACAGAGGGAAACCTAAATATAAAAACTGCTACTGTAGACGATCGCTTCAAACTAGAAGAACAAAATTTGGTGAGCCAAGTGGGATTTGTGTACTGATCATTACCACCAAGTATCATCAAGATTGGGTGAAAAAACATTTGCTAGTATTTCGGAGACTCGTTATTTCTTAGACGCTTGGCAACCCATCTCAATGAAAGTGGTTTTCCACAGTGTGTGCCTAGGGCTATTTGAAGAGGAAACAAACCATAGACACAAAACTGAGAACTCCTTTATTTTGTCAAGTTTCAAAGAGCTACTACAAACCATGTTGGATTTAGAGTTCCAAATTCATCTAACTGTATAGGAGAGAACAGAGGGAAACCTAAATATAAAAACTGCTACTGTAGACGAACGCTTCAACCTAGAAGAACAAAATTTGGTGAGCCAAGTGGGATTTGTGTACTGATCATTACCACCAAGTATCATCAAGATTGGGTGAAAAAATATTTGCTGGTATTTCGGAACCTCGTAATTTCTTAGAAGCTTGGCAACCCCTCTCAATGAAAGTGCTTTTCCACAGTCTGTGCCTCGGGCTACTTGAAGCGGAAAGAAACCATAGAGACAAAACTGAGAACTCATTTATTTTGTCAAGTTTCAAAGAGCTACTACAAACCATGTTGGATTTAGAGTTCCAAATTCATCTATCTATATAGGAGAGAACAGAGGGAAACCTAAATATAAAAACTGCTACTGTAGACGAACGCTTCAACCTAGAAGAACAAAATTTGGTGAGCCAAGTGGGATTTGTGTACTGATCATTACCACCAAGTATCATCAAGATTGGGTGAAAAAATACTTGCTGGTATTTCGGAAACTCGTAGTTTCTTAGAAGCTTGGCAACCCCTCTCAATGAAAGTGCTTTTCCACAGTCTGTTCCTAGGCCTACTTGAAGCAGAAACAAACCATAGAGACAAAACTGAGAACTCCTTTATTTTGTCAAGTTTCAAAGAGCTACTACAAACCATGTTGGATTTAGAATTCCAAATTCATCTATCTATATAGGAGAGAACTGAGGGAAACCTAAATATAAAAAATGCTACTGTAGACGAACGCTTCAACCTAGAAGAACAAAATTTGGTGAGCCAAGTGGGACTTGTGTACTGATTATTAGGAACAAGTATCATCAAGATTGGGTCAAAAAATATTTGCTGGTATTTCCGAAACTGGTTATTTCTTAGAAGCTTGGAAACCCCTCTCAATGAAAGTGCTTTTCCACAGTCTGTGCCTAGGGCTACTTGAGGAGGAAACAAACCATAGAGACAAAACTGAGAACTCCTTTATTGTGTCAAGTTTCAAAGAGCTACTACAAACCATGTTTTATTTAGAGTTCCAAATTCATCTATCTATATAGGAGAGAACAGAGGGAAACCTAAATATAAAAACTGCTACTGTAGACGAAAGCTTCAACCTAGAATAACAAAACTTGGTGAGCCAAGTGGGAAATGTGTACTGATCATTAGCACCAAGTATCATCAAGATTGGGTGAAAAAATATTTGCTGGTATTACAGAAACTCGTTATTTCTTAGAAGCTTGGCAATCCCTCTCAATGAAAGTGCTTTTCCACAGTCTGTGCCTAGGGCTACTTGAAGAGGAAACAAACCATAGAGACAAAACTGAGAACTCCTTTTTTTTGTCAAGTTTCAAAGAGCTACTACAAACCATGTTTTATTTAGAGTTCCAAATTCATCTATCTATATAGGAGAGAACAGAGGGAAACCTAAATATAAAAACTGCTACTGTAGACGAAAGCTTCAACCTAGAATAACAAAATTTGGTGAGCCAAGTGGGAAATGTGTACTGATCATTAGCACCAAGTATTATCAAGATTGGGTGAAAAAATATTTGCTGGTATTTCGGAAAATCGTTATTTCTTAGAAGCTTGGCAACCCCTCTCAATTAAAGTGCTTTTCCACAGTCTGTGCCTAGGGCTACTTAACGATTAAACAAACCATAGAGACAAAACTGAGAACTTCTTTATTTTGTCAATTTTCAAAGAGCTACTACAAACCATGTTGGATTTAGAGTTAAAATTCATCTATCTATATAAGAGAGAACAGAGTGAAACCTAAATATAAAAACTGCTACTGTAGACGATCGCTTCAAGCTAGGAGAACTAAATTTGGTGAGCCAAGTGGGATTTGTGTACTGATCATTACCACCAAGTATCATCAAGATTGGGTGAAATAATATTTGCTAGTATTTCGGAAACTCGTTATTTCTTAGACGCTTGGCAACCCATCTTAATGAAAGTGGTTTTCCACAGTGTGTGCCTAGGGCTACTTGAAGAGGAAACAAACCATAGAGACAAAAATGAGAACTCTTTTATTTTGTCAAGTTTCAAAGAGCTACTACAAACCATGTTGGATTTAGAGTTCCAAATTCATCTAACTCTATAGGAGAGAACAGAGGGAAACCTAAATATAAAAACTGCTACTGTAGACGAACGCTTCAACCTAGAAGAACAAAATTTGGTGAGCCAAGTGGGATTTGTGTACTGTTTATTAGGAACAAGTTTCATCAAGATTGGGTGAAAAAATATTTGCTGGTATATCGGAAACTCGTTATTTCTTAGAAGCTTGGCAACCCCTCTCAATGAAAGTGCTTTTCCACAGTCTGTGCCTAGGGCTACTTGAAGATTAAACAAACCATAGAGACAAAACTGAGAACTCCTTTATTTTGTCAAGTTTCAAAGAGCTACTACAAACCATGTTTTATTTAGAGTTCCAAATTCATCTATCTATATAGGAGAGAACAGAGGGAAACCTAAATATAAAAACTGCTACTGTAGACGAACGCTTCAACCTAGAATAACAAAATTTGGTGAGCCAAGTGGGAAATGTGTACTGATCATTAGCACCAAGTATCATCAAGATTGGGTGAAAAAATATTTGCTGGTATTTCGGAAACTCGTTATTTCTTAGACGCTTGGCAACCCCTCTCAATGAAAATGCTTTTACACAGTCTGTGCCTAGGGCTAGTTGAAGAGGAAACAAACCATAGAGACAAAACTGAGAACTTCTTTATTTTGTCAATTTTGAAAGAGGTAGTACAAACATGTTTTATTTAGAGTTCCAAATTCATCTATCTATATAGGAGAGAACAGAGTGAAACCTAAATATAAAAACTGCTACTGTAGACGAACGCTTCAAACTAGAAGAACAAAATTTGGTGAGTCAAGTGGGATTTGTGTACTGATCATTACCACCAAGTATCATCAAGATTGGGTGAAAAAATATTTGCTGGTATTTCGGAAACTCGTTATTTCTTAGAAGCTTGGCAACCCATCTCAATGAAAGTGCTTTTCCAAAGTCTGTGCTTAGGGCTACTTGAATGGGAAACAAGTCATAGAAACAAAATTGAGAACTCCTTTACTTTGTCAAGTTTCAAAGAGCTACTACAAACCATGTTTTATTTAGAGTTCCAAATTCATATATCTATATAGGAGAGAACAGAGTGAAACCTAAATATAAAAACTGCTACTGTAGACGAACGCTTCAAATTAGAAGAACAAAATTTGGTGAGCCAAGTGGGATTTGTGTACTGATCATTACCACCAAGTATCATCAAGATTGGGTGAAAAAATATTTGCTGGTATTTCGGAAACTCGCAATTTCTTAGAAGCTTGGCAACCCCTCTCAATGAAAGTGCTTTTCCACAGTCTGTGCCTAGGGCTACATGAAGAGAAAACAAGCCATAGAGACAATACTGAGAACTCCTTTATTTTGTCAAGTTTCAAAGAACTACTACAAACCATGTTGGATATAGAGTTCCAAATTCATCTATCTATATATGAGAGAACAGAGGGAAACCTAAATATAAAAACTGCTACTGTAGACGAATGCTTCAACCAAGAAGAACAAAATTTGGTGAGCCAAGTGGGATTTTTGTACTGATCATTACCACCAAGGATCATCAAGATTGGGTGAAAAAATATTTGCTGGTATTTCGGAAACTCGTAATTTCTTAGAAGCTTGGCAAACCCTCTCAATGAAAGTGCTTTTCCACAGTCTGTGCCTAGGGCTACTTTAAGATTAAACAAACCATAGAGACAACACTGAGAAGTGCTTTATTTTGTCGTTTTTCAAAGAGCTACTACAAACCATGTTGGATTTAGAGTTCCAAATTCATCTATCTATATAGGAGAGAACAGAGGAAAACCTAAATATAAAAACTGCTACTGTAGACGAACGCTTCAACCTAAAAGAAGAAAATTTGGTGAGCCAAGTGGGATTTGTGTACTGATCATTACCACCAAGTATCATCAAGATTGGTTGAAAAAATATATGCTGGTATTTCGGAAACTCGTAATTTCTTAAAAGCTTGGCAACCCCTCTCAATGAAAGTGTTTTTCCACAGTCTCTGCCTAGGGCTACTTGAAGAGGAAACAAACCATAGAGACAAAACTGAGAACTCCTTTATTTTGTCAAGTTTCAAAGAACTACTACAAACCATGTTGGATTTAGAGTTCCAAATTCATCTATCTCTATATGAGAGAACGGAGTGAAACCTAAATATAAAAACTGCTACTGTAGACGAACGCTTCAAGCTAGAAGAACAAAATCTGGTGAGCCAAGTAGGATTTGTGTACTGATCATTACCACCAAGTATCCTCAAGATTGGGTGAAAAAATATTTGCTGTTATTTCGGAATCTCGTTATTTCTTAGAAGCTTGGCAACCCCTCTCAATGAAAGTGCTTTTCCACAGTCTGTGCCTAGGGCTACATGAAGAGGAAACAAGCCATAGAGACAAAACAGAGAACTCCTTTATTTTGTCAAGTTTCAAAGAACTACTACAAACCATGTTGGATATACAGTTCCAAATTCATCTATCTATATAGGAGAGAACAGAGGGAAACCTAAATATAAAAACTGCTACTGTAGACGAATGCTTCAACATAGAAGAACAAAATTTGGTGAGCCAAGTGGGAAATGTGTACTGATCATTAGCACCAAGTATCATCAAGATTGGGTGAAAAAATATTTGCTGGTATTTCGGAAACTCGTTATTTCTTAGAAGCTTGGCAACCCCTCTCAATGAAAGTGCTTTTCCACAGTCTGTGCCTAGGGCTACTTGAAAAGGAAACAAGCCATAGAGACAAAACTGAGAACTCTTTTATTTTGTCAAGTTTCAAAGAGCTACTACAAACCATGTTGGATTTAGAGTTCCAAATTCATCTATCTATATATGAGAGAACAGAGTGAAACCTAAATATAAAAACTGCTACTGTAGACGATCGCTTCAAGCTAGAAGAACAAAATTTGGTGAGCCAAGTGTGATTTGTGTACTGATCATTACCACCAAGTATCATCAAGATTGGGTGAAAAAATATTTGCCGGTATTTCGGAAACTTGTTATTTCTTAGAAGCTTGGCAACCCCTCTCAATGAAAGTGCTTCCACAGTCTGTGCCTAGGGCTTCTTGACGAGGAAACAAACCATAGAGACAAAACTGAGAACTCCTTTATTTTGTCAACTTTCAAAGAGCTACTACAAACCATGTTTCATTTAGAGTTCCAAATTTATCTATCTACATCGGAGAGAACAGAGGGAAACCTAAATATAAAAACTGCTACTGTAGACGATCGCTTCAAACTAGAAGAAAAAAATTTGGTGAGCCACGTGGGATTTGTGTATTGATCATTACCACCAAGTGTCATCAAGATTGGGTGAAAAAATATTTGCTGGTATTTCGGAAACTCGTAATTTCTTAAAAGCTTGGCAACCCCTCTCAATGAAAGTGTTTTTGCACAGTCTCTGCCTAGGGCTACTTGAAGAGGAAACAAACCATAGAGACAAAACTGAGAACCTCTTAATTTTGTCAAGTTTCAAAGAGCTACGAAAAACCATGTTAGATTTAGAGTTCCAAATTCATCTATCTATATAGGAGAGAACAGAGGGAAACCTAAATATAAAAACTGCTACTGTAGACGAACGCTTCAACCTAGAAAAACAAAATTTGGTGAGCCAAGTGGGATTTGTGTTCTGATCAATACCACCAGGTATCATCAAGATTGGTTGAAAAAATATTTGCTGGTATTTCGGAAACTCGTTATTTCTTAGACGCTTGGCAACCCATCTCAATGAAAGTGCTTTTCCACAGTGTGTGCCTAGGGCTACTTGAAGAGGAAACAAACCATAGAGACAAAACTAAGAACTGCTTTATTTTGTCATTTTTCAAAGAGCTACTACAAACCATGTTGGATTTAGAGTTCCAAATTCATCTATCTATATAGGAGAGAACAGAGTCAAACCTAAATATAAAAACTGCTACTGTAGACGAACGCTTCAACCTAGAAGAACAAAATTTGGTGAGCCAAGTGTGATTTGTGTACTGAACATTACCACCAAGTATCATCAAGAGTGGTTGAAAAAATATTTGCTGTTATTTCGGAAACTCGTAATTTATAGAGGCTTGGCAACCCCTCTCAATGAAAGTGTTTTTCCACAGTGTGTGCCTAGGGCTACTTGAAGAGGAAACAGCCATAGAGACAAAACTGAGAACTCCTTTATTTTGTCAAGTTTCAAAGAGCTACTACAAACCATGTTGGATTTAGAGTTCCAAATTCATCTATCTATATAGGAGAGAACTGAGGGAAACCTAAATATAAAAACTGCTACTGTAGACGAACGCTTCAACCTAAAAGAACAAAATTTGGTGAGCCAAGTGGGATTTGTGTACTGATCATTACCACCAAGTATCATCAAGATTGGGGGAAAAAATATTTGCTGGTATTTCGGAAACTCGTTATTTCTTAAAATTTTGGCAACCCGTCTCAATGAAAGTGCTTTTCCACAGTCTGTGCCTAGGGCTACTTGAAGAGGAAAGAAACCATAGAGACAAAACTGAGAACTCATTTATTTTGTGAAGTTTCAAAGAGCTACTACAAACCATGTTGGATTTAGAGTTCCAAATTCATCTATCTATATAGGAGAGAACAGAGTGAAACCTAAATATAAAAACTGCTACTGTAGACGAACGCTTCAAACTAGAAGAACAAAATTTGGTGAGCCAAGTGGGATTTGTGTAGTGATCATTACCACCAGGTATCATCAAGATTGGGTGAAAAAATATTTGCTGGTATTTCGGAAACTCGTAATTTCTTAGAAGCGTGGCAACCCCTCTCAATGAAAGTGGTTTTCCACAGTCTGTGCCTAGGGCTACTTGAAGAGGAAACAAACCATAGAGAAAAAACGGAGAACTCCTTTATTTTGTCAAGTTTCAAAGAGCTACTACAAACCATGTTGGATTTAGAGTTCCAAATTCATATATTTATATAGGAGAGAACAGAGTGAAACCTAAATATAAAAACTGCTACTGTAGACGAAAGCTTCAAACTAGAAGAACAAAATTTAGTGAGCCAAGTGGGATTTGTGTACTGATCATTACCACCAATTATCATCAAGATTGGGTGAAAAAATATTTGCTGGTATTTCGGAAACTCGTTATTTCTTAGAAGCTTGGCAACCCCTCTCAATGAAAGTGCTTTTACACAGTCTGTGCCTAGGGCTACTTGATGAGGAAAAAAGCCATAGAGACAATACTGTTAACTCCTTTATTTTGTCAAGTTTCAAAGAACTACTACAAACCATGTTGGATATAGAGTTCCAAATTCATCTATCTATATATGAGAGAACAGAGGGAAACCTAAATATAAAAACTGCTACTGTAGACGAACGCTTCAACCTAGAAGAACAAAATTTGGTGAGCCAAGTGGGATTTGTGTAATGATCATTACCACCAAGTATCATCAATATTGGGTGAAAAAATATTTGCAGGTATTTCGGAAACTCGTAATTTCTTAGAAGCTTGGCAACCCCTCTCAATGAAAGTGCTTTTCCACAGTCTGTGCCTAGGGCTACTTGAAGATTAAACAAACCATAGAGACAAAACTAAGAACTGCTTTATTTTGTCATTTTTCAAAGAGCTACTACAAACCATGTTGGATTTAGAGTTCCAAATTCATCTATCTATATAGGAGAGAACAGAGGGAAACCTAAATATAAAAACTGCTACTGTAGACGAACGCTTCAACCTAGAAGAACAAAATTTGGTGAGCCAAGTGGGATTTGTATAGTGATCATTAGCACCAAGTATCATCAAGATTGGTTGAAAAAATATATGCTGGTATTTCGGAAACTCGTAATTTCTTAAAAGCTTGGCAACCCCTCTCAATGAAAGTGTTTTTCCACAGTCTCTGCTAGGTCTACTAGAAGAGAAAACAAACCATAGAGACAAAACTGAGAACTCCTTTATTTTGTCAAGTTTCAAAGAGCTACTACAAACCATGTTGTATTTAGAGTTCCAAATTCATCTATCTCTATATGAGAGAACGGAGTGAAACCTAAATATAAAAACTGCTACTGTAGACGAACGCTTCAAGTTAGAAGAACAAAATCTGGTGAGCCAATTGGGATTTGTGTACTGATCATTACCACCAAGTATCATCAAGATTGGGTGAAAAAATATTTGCTGTTATTTCGGAATCTCGTTATTTCATAGAAGCTTGGCAACCCCTCTCAATGAAAGTGCTTTTTCACAGTCTGTGCCTAGGGCTACTTGAAGAGGAAAGAAGCCATAGAGACAAAACTGAGAACTGCTTTATTTTGTCAAGTTTCAAAGAGCTACTACAAACCATGTTGGATTTAGAGTTCCAAATTCATCTATCTATATAGGAGAGAACTGAGGGAAACCTAAATATAAAAACTGCTACTGTAGACGAACGCTTCAACCTAGAAGAACAAAATTTGGTGAGCCAAGTGGGATTTGTGTACTGATCATTACCACCAAGTATCATCAAGATTGGGGGAAAAAATATTTGCTGGTATTTCGGAAACTCGTTATTTCTTAAAAGTTTGGCAACCCGTCTCAATGAAAGTGCTTTTCCACAGTCTGTGCCTAGGGCTACTTGAAGAGGAAAGAAACCATAGAGACAAAACTGAGAACTCATTTATTTTGTGAAGTTTCAAAGAGCTACTACAAACCATGTTGGATTTAGAGTTCCAAATTCATCTATCTATATAGGAGAGAACAGAGGGAAACCTAAATATAAAAACTGCTACTGTAGACGAACGCTTCAAACTAGAAGAACAAAATTTGGTGAGCCAAGTGGGATTTGTGTAGTGATCATTACCACCAGGTATCATCAAGATTGGGTGAAAAAATATTTGCTGGTATTTCGGAAACTCGTAATTTCTTAGAAGCGTGGCAACCCCTCTCAATGAAAGTGGTTTTCCACAGTCTGTGCCTAGGGCTACTTGAAGAGGAAACAAACCATAGAGACAAAACTGAGAACTTCTTTATTTTGTCAATTTTGAAAGAGGTAGTACAAACATGTTTTATTTAGAGTTCCAAATTCATCTATCTATATAGGAGAGAACAGAGTGAAACCTAAATATAAAAACTGCTACTGTAGACGATCGCTTCAAGCTAGAAGAACTAAATACGGTGAGCCAAGTGGGATTTGTGTACTGATCATTACCACCAAGTATCATCAAGATTGGGTGAAATAATATTTGCTGGTATTTCGGAAACTCGTTATTTCTTAGAAGCTTGGCCACCCCTCTCAATAAAAGTGCTTTTCCACAGTCTGTGCATAGGGCTACTTGAAGAGGAAACAAACCATAGAGACAAAACTGAGAACTCCTTTATAGTGTCAAGTTTCAAAGAGCTACTACAAACCATGTTTTATTTAGAGTTCCAAATTCATCTATCTATATAGGAGAGAACAGAGTGAAACCTAAATATAAAAACTGCTACTGTAGACGATCGCTTCAAGCTAGAAGAACTAAATATGGTGAGCCAAGTGGGATTTGTGTACTGATCATTACCACCAAGTATCATCAAGATTGGGTGAAATAATATTTGCTGGTATTTCGGAAACTCGTTATTTCTTAGAAGCTTGGCCTCCCCTCTCAATAAAAGTGCTTTTCCACAGTTTGTGCATAGGGCTACTTGAAGAGGAAACAAACCATAGAGACAAAACTGAGAACTCCTTTATTGTGTCAAGTTTCAAAGAGCTACTACAAACCATGTTTTATTTAGAGTTCCAAATTCATCTATCTATATAGGAGAGAACAGAGGGAAACCTAAATATAAAAACTGCTACTGTAGACGATCGCTTCAAACTAGAAGAACAAAATTTGGTGAGCCAAGTGGGATTTGTGTACTGATCATTACCACCAAGTATCATCAAGATTGGGTGAAAAAACATTTGCTAGTATTTCGGAAACTCGTTATTTCTTAGACGCTAGGCAACCCATCTCAGTGAAAGTGGTTTTCCACAGTGTGTGCCTAGGGCTACTTGAAGAGGAAACAAACCATAGACACAAAACTGAGAACTCCTTTATTTTGTCAAGTTTCAAAGAGCTACTACAAACCATGTTGGATTTAGAGTTCCAAATTCATCTAACTGTATAGGAGAGAACAGAGGGAAACCTAAATATAAAAACTGCTACTGTAGACGAACGCTTCAACCTAGAAGAACAAAATTTGGTGAGTCAAGTGGGATTTGTGTACTGATCATTACCACCAAGTATCATCAAGATTGGGTGAAAAAATATTTGCTGGTATTTCGGAACCTCGTAATTTCTTAGAAGCTTGGCAACCCCTCTTAATGAAAGTGCTTTTCCACAGTCTGTGCCTCGGGCTACTTGAAGCGGAAAGAAACCATAGAGACAAAACTGAGAACTCATTTATTTTGTCAAGTTTCAAAGAGCTACTACAAACCATGTTGGATTTAGAGTTCCAAATTCATCTATCTATATAGGAGAGAACAGAGGGAAACCTAAATATAAAAACTGCTACTGTAGACGAACGCTTCAACCTAGAAGAACAAAATTTGGTGAGCCAAGTGGGATTTGTGTACTGATTATTACCACCATGTATCATCAAGATTGGGTGAAAAAATATTTGCTGGTATTTCGGAAACTTGTAATTTCTTAGAAGCTTGGCAACCCCTCTCAATGAAAGTGCTTTTCCACAGACTGTGCCTAGGGCTACTTGAAGAGGAAACAAACCATAGAGACAAAACGGAGAACTCCTTTATTTTGTGAAGTTTCAAAGAGCTACTACAAACCATGTTGGATATACAGTTCCAAATTCATCTATCTATATAGGAGAGAACAGAGTGAAACCTAAATATAAAAACTGCTACTGTAGACGAACGCTTCAAACTAGAAGAACAAAATTTGGTGAGCCAAGTGGGATTTGTGTACTGATCATTACCACCAAGTATCATCAAGATTGAGTGAAAAAATATTTGCTGGTATTTCGGAAACTCGTTATTTCTTAGAAGCTTGGCAACCCATCTCAATGAAAGTGCTTTTCCAAAGTCTGTGCTTAGGGCTACTTGAATGGGAAACAATTCATAGAAACAAAATTGAGAACTCCTTTACTTTGTCAAGTTTCAAAGAGCTACTACAAACCATGTTTTATTTAGAGTTCCAAATTCATCTATCTATATAGGAGAGAACAGAGGGAAACCTAAATATAAAAACTGCTACTGTAGACGAACGCTTCAACCTAGAAGAACGAAATTTGGTGAGCCAAGTGGGATTTGTGTACTGATCATTAGCACCAGGTATCATCAAGATTGGGTGAAAAAATATTTGCTGATATTTCGGAAACTCGTAATTTCTTAGAAGCGTGGCAACCCCTCTCAATGAAAGTGGTTTTCCAAAGTCTATGCCTAGGGCTACTTGAAGAGGAAACAAACCATAGAGACAAATTGGAGAACTCCTTCATTTTGTCAAGTTTCAAAGAGCTACTACAAACCATGTTGGATTTAGAGTTCCAAATTCATATATCTATATAGGAGAGAACAGAGTGAAACCTAAATATAAAATCTGCTACTGTAGACGAACGCTTCAAACTAGAAGAACAAAATTTGGTGAGCCAAGTGGGATTTGTGTACTGATCAGTACCACCAAGTATCATCAAGATTGGGTGAAAAAATATTTGCTGGTATTTCGGAAACTCGCAATTTCTTAGAAGCTTGGCAACCCCTCTCAATGAAAGTGCTTTTCCACAGTCTGTGCCTAGGGCTACATGAAGAGGAAACAAGCCATAGAGACAATACTGAGAACTCCTTTATTTTGTCAAGTTTCATAGAACTACTACAAACCATGTTGGATATAGAGTTCCAAATTCATCTATCTATATATGAGAGAACAGAGCGAAACCTAAATATAAAAACTGCTACTGTAGACGAACGCTTCAACCTAGAAGAACAAAATTTGGTGAGCCAAGTGGGATTTGTGTACTGATCATTACCACCAAGGATCATCAAGATTGGGTGAAAAAATATTTGCTGGTATTTCGGAAACTCGTTATTTCTTAGAAGCTTGGCAAACCCTCTCAGTGAAAGTGCTTTTCCACAGTCTGTGCCTAGGGCTACTTGAAGATTAAACAAACCATAGAGACAACACAGAGAAGTGCTTTATTTTGTCGTTTTTCAAAGAGCTACTACAAACCATGTTGGATTTAGAGTTCCAAATTCATCTATCTATATAGGAGAGAACAGAGGAAAACCTAAATATAAAAACTGGTACTGTAGACGAACGCTTCAACCTAAAAGAAGAAAATTTGGTGAGCCAAGTGGGATTTGTGTACTGATCATTACCACCAAGTATCATCAAGATTGGTTGAAAAAATATATGCTGGTATTTCGGAAACTCGTAATTTCTTAAAAGCTTGGCAACCCCTCTCAATGAAAGTGTTTTTCCACAGTCTCTGCCTAGGGCTACTTGAAGAGGAAACAAACCATAGAGACAAAACTGAGAACTCCTTTATTTTGTCAAGTTTCAAAGAGCTACTACAAACCATGTTGGATTTAGAGTTCCAAATTCATCTATCTCTATATGAGAGAACGGAGTGAAACCTAAATATAAAAACTGCTACTGTAGACGAACGCTTCAAGCTAGAAGAACAAAATCTGGTGAGCCAAGTAGGTTTTGTGTACTGATCATTACCACCAAGTATCCTCAAGATTGGGTGAAAAAATATTTGCTGTTATTTCGGAATCTCGTTATTTCTTAGAAGCTTGGCAACCCCTCTCAATGAAAGTGCTTTACCACAGTCTGTGCCTAGGGCTACTTGAAGAGGAAACAAGCCATAGAGACAAAACAGAGAACTCCTTTATTTTGTCAAGTTTCAAAGAACTACTACAAACCATGTTGGATATACAGTTCCAAATTCATCTATCTATATATGAGAGAACAGAGGGAAACCTAAATATAAAAACTGCTACTGTAGACGAACGCTTCAACCTAGAAGAACAAAATTTGGTGAGCCAAGTGGGATTTGTGTAATGATCATTACCACCAAGTATCATCAATATTGGGTGAAAAAATATTTGCAGGTATTTCGGAAACTCGTAATTTCTTAGAAGCTTGGCAACCCCTCTCAATGAAAGTGCTTTTCCACAGTCTGTGCCTAGGGCTACTTGAAGATTAAACAAACCATAGAGACAAAACTAAGAACTGCTTTATTTTGTCATTTTTCAAAGAGCTACTACAAACCATGTTGGATTTAGAGTTCCAAATTCATCTATCTATATAGGAGAGAACAGAGAAAAACCTAAATATAAAAACTGCTACTGTAGACGAACGCTTCAACCTAGAAGAACAAAATTTGGTGAGCCAAGTGGGATTTGTATAGTGATCATTAGCACCAAGTATCATCAAGATTGGTTGAAAAAATATATGCTGGTATTTCGGAAACTCGTAATTTCTTAAAAGCTTGGCAACCCCTCTCAATGAAAGTGTTTTTCCACAGTCTCTGCCTAGGTCTACTAGAAGAGAAAACAAATCATAGAGACAAAACTGAGAACTCCTTTATTTTGTCAAGTTTCAAAGAGCTACTACAAACCATGTTGTATTTAGAGTTCCAAATTCATCTATCTCTATATGAGAGAACGGAGTGAAACCTAAATATAAAAACTGCTACTGTAGATGAACGCTTCAACCTAGAAGAACAAAATTTGGTGAGCCAAGTGGGAAATGTGTACTGATCATTAGCACCAAGTATCATCAAGATTGGGTGAAAAAATATTTGCTGGTATTTCGGAAACTCGTTATTTCTTAGAAGCTTGGCAACCCCTCTCAATGAAAGTGCTTTTCCACAGTCTGTGCCTAGGGCTACTTGAAAAGGAAACAAGCCATAGAGACAAAACTGAGAACTCTTTTATTTTGTCAAGTTTCAAAGAGCTACTACAAACCATGTTGGATTTAGAGTTCCAAATTCATCTATCTATATATGAGAGAACAGAGTGAAACCTAAATATAAAAACTGCTACTGTAGACGATCACTTCAAGCTAGAAGAACAAAATTTGGTGAGCCAAGTGTGATTTGTGTACTGATCATTACCACCAAGTATCATCAAGATTGGGTGAAAAAATATTTGCTGGTATTTCGGAAACACGTAATTTTTTAAAGCATGGCAACCCCTCTCAATGAAAGTGGTTTTCCACAGTCTGTGCCTAGGGCTACTTGAAGAGGAAACAAACCATAGAGACAAAACTGAGAACTCCTTTATTTTGTCAAGTTTCAAAGAGCTACTACAAACCATGTTGGATTTAGAGTTCCAAATTCATCTAACTATATAGGAGAGAACTGAGGGAAACCTAAATATAAAAACTGCTACTGTAGACGAACGCTTCAACCTAGAAGAACAAATTTTGGTGAGCCAAGTGGGACTTGTGTACTGATTATTAGCAAGATGTATCATCAAGATTGGGTGAAAAAATATTTGCCGGTATTTCGGAAACTTGTTATTTCTTAGAAGCTTGGCAACCCCTCTCAATGAAAGTGCCTCCACAGTCTGTGCCTAGGGCTTCTTGACGAGGAAACAAACCATAGAGACAAAACTGAGAACTCCTTTATTTTGTCAACTTTCAAAGAGCTACTACAAACCATGTTTCATTTAGAGTTCCAAATTTATCTATCTACATCGGAGAGAACAGAGGGAAACCTAAATATAAAAACTGCTACTGTAGACGATCGCTTCAAACTAGAAGAAAAAAATTTGGTGAGCCACGTGGGATTTGTGTATTGATCATTACCACCAAGTGTCATCAAGATTGGGTGAAAAAATATTTGCTGGTATTTCGGAAACTCGTAATTTCTTAAAAGCTTGGCAACCCCTCTCAATGAAAGTGTTTTTCCACAGTCTCTGCCTAGGGCTACTTGAAGAGGAAACAAACCATAGAGACAAAACTGAGAACCTCTTAATTTTGTCAAGTTTCAAAGAGCTACGAAAAACCATGTTAGATTTAGAGTTCCAAATTCATCTATCTATATAGGAGAGAACAGAGGGAAACCTAAATATAAAAACTGCTACTGTAGACGAACGCTTCAACCTAGAAAAACAAAATTTGGTGAGCCAAGTGGGATTTGTGTTCTGATCAATACCACCAGGTATCATCAAGATTGGTTGAAAAAATATTTGCTGGTATTTCGGAAACTCGTTATTTCTTAGACGCTTGGCAACCCATCTCAATGAAAGTGCTTTTCCACAGTGTGTGCCTAGGGCTAATGAAGAGGAAACAAACCATAGAGACAAAACTAAGAACTGCTTTATTTTGTCATTTTTCAAAGAGCTACTACAAACCATGTTGGATTTAGAGTTCCAAATTCATCTATCTATATAGGAGAGAACAGAGTCAAACCTAAATATAAAAACTGCTACTGTAGACGAACGCTTCAACCTAGAAGAACAAAATTTGGTGAGCCAAGTGTGATTTGTGTACTGAACATTACCACCAAGTATCATCAAGAGTGGTTGAAAAAATATTTGCTGTTATTTCGGAAACTCGTAATTTATAGAGGCTTGGCAACCCCTCTCAATGAAAGTGCTTTTCCACAGTGTGTGCCTAGGGCTACTTGAAGAGGAAACAGCCATAGAGACAAAACTGAGAACTCCTTTATTTTGTCAAGTTTCAAAGAGCTACTACAAACCATGTTGGATTTAGAGTTCCAAATTCATCTATCTATATAGGAGAGAACTGAGGGAAACCTAAATATAAAAACTGCTACTGTAGACGAACGCTTCAACCTAGAAGAACAAAATTTGGTGAGCCAAGTGGGATTTGTGTACTGATCATTACCACCAAGTATCATCAAGATTGGGCGAAAAAATATTTGCTGGTATTTCGGAAACTCGTTATTTCTTAAAAGTTTGGCAACCCGTCTCAATGAAAGTGCTTTTCCACAGTCTGTGCCTAGGGCTACTTGAAGAGGAAAGAAACCATAGAGACAAAACTGAGAACTCATTTATTTTGTGAAGTTTCAAAGAGCTACTACAAACCATGTTGGATTTAGAGTTCCAAATTCATCTATCTATATAGGAGAGAACAGAGGGAAACCTAAATATAAAAACTGCTACTGTAGACGAACGCTTCAAACTAGAAGAACAAAATTTGGTGAGCCAAGTGGGATTTGTGTAGTGATCATTACCACCAGGTATCATCAAGATTGGGTGAAAAAATATTTGCTGGTATTTCGGAAACTCGTAATTTCTTAGAAGCGTGGCAACCCCTCTCAATGAAAGTGGTTTTCCACAGTCTGTGCCTAGGGCTACTTGAAGAGGAAACAAACCATAGAGAAAAAACGGAGAACTCCTTTATTTTGTCAAGTTTCAAAGAGCTACTACAAACCATGTTGGTTTTAGAGTTCCAAATTCATATATTTATATAGGAGAGAACAGAGTGAAACCTAAATATAAAAACTGCTACTGTAGACGAAAGCTTCAAACTAGAAGAACAAAATTTAGTGAGCCAAGTGGGACTTGTGTACTGATCATTACCACCAATTATCATCAAGATTGGGTGAAAAAATATTTGCTGGTATTTCGGAAACTCGTTATTTCTTAGAAGATTGGCAACCCCTCTCAATGAAAGTGCTTTTACACAGTCTGTGCCTAGGGCTACTTGAAGAGGAAACAAGCCATAGAGACAATACTGTGAACTCCTTTATTTTGTCAAGTTTCAAAGAACTACTACAAACCATGTTGGATATAGAGTTCCAAATTCATCTATCTATATATGAGAGAACAGAGGGAAACCTAAATATAAAAACTGCTACTGTAGACGAACGCTTCAACCTAGAAGAACAAAATTTGGTGAGCCAAGTGGGATTTGTGTAATGATCATTACCACCAAGTATCATCAAGATTGGGTGAAAAAATATTTGCTGGTATTTCGGAAACTCGTAATTTCTTAGAAGCTTGGCAACCCCTCTCAATGAAAGTGCTTTTCCACAGTCTGTGCCTAGGGCTACTTGAAGATTAAACAAACCATAGAGACAAAACTAAGAACTGCTTTATTTTGTCATTTTTCAAAGAGCTACTACAAACCATGTTGGATTTAGAGTTCCAAATTCATCTATCTATATAGGAGAGAACAGAGGGAAACCTAAATATAAAAACTGCTACTGTAGACGAACGCTTCAACCTAGAAGAACAAAATTTGGTGAGCCAAGTGGGATTTGTATAGTGATCATTAGCACCAAGTATCATCAAGATTGGTTGAAAAAATATATGCTGGTATTTCGGAAACTCGTAATTTCTTAAAAGCTTGGCAACCCCTCTCAATGAAAGTGTTTTTCCACAGTCTCTGCCTAGGTCTACTAGAAGAGAAAACAAACCATAGAGACAAAACTGAGAACTCCTTTATTTTGTCAAGTTTCAAAGAGCTACTACAAACCATGTTGTATTTAGAGTTCCAAATTCATCTATCTCTATATGAGAGAACGGAGTGAAACCTAAATATAAAAACTGCTACTCTAGACGAACGCTTCAAGTTAGAAGAACAAAATCTGGTGAGCCAATTGGGATTTGTGTACTGATCATTACCACCAAGTATCATCAAGATTGGGTGAAAAAATATTTGCTGTTATTTCGGAATCTCGTTATTTCATAGAAGCTTGGCAACCCCTCTCAATGAAAGTGCTTTTTCACAGTCTGTGCCTAGGGCTACTTGAAGAGGAAAGAAGCCATAGAGACAAAACTGAGAACTGCTTTATTTTGTCAAGTTTCAAAGAGCTACTACAAACCATGTTGGATTTAGAGTTCCAAATTCATCTATCTATATAGGAGAGAACTGAGGGAAACCTAAATATAAAAACTGCTACTGTAGACGAACGCTTCAACCTAGAATAACAAAATTTGGTGAGCCAAGTGGGATTTGTGTACTGATCATTACCACCAAGTATCATCAAGATTGGGTGAAAAAATATTTGCTGGTATTTCGGAAACTCGTTATTTCTTAGAAGCTTGGCAACCCCTCTCAATGAATGTGCTTTTACACAGTCTGTGCCTAGGGCTACTTGAAGAGGAAAGAAGCCATAGAGACAAAACTGAGAACTGCTTTATTTTGTCAAGTTTCAAAGAACTACTACAAACCATGTTGGATATAGAGTTCCAAATTCATCTATCTATATGTCAGAGAACAGAGGGATACCTAAATATAAAAACTGCTACTGTAGACGAACGCTTCAACATAGAAGAACAAAATTTGGTGAGCCAAGTGGGATTTGTGTACTGATCATTACCACCAAGTATCATCAAGAGTGGTTGAAAAAATATTTGCTGTTATTTCGGAAACTCGTAATTTATAGAGGCTTGGCAACCCCTCTCAATGAAAGTGCTTTTCCACAGTCTGTGCCTAGGGCTACTTGAAGAGGCAACAGCCATAGAGACAAAACTGAGAACTCCTTTATTTTGTCAAGTTTCAAAGAGCTACTACAAACCATGTTGGATTTAGAGTTCCAAATTCAACTATCTATATAGGAGAGAACTGAGGGAAACCTAAATATAAAAACTGCTACTGTAGACGAACGCTTCAACCTAGAAGAACAAAATTTGGTGAGCCAAGTGGGATTTGTGTACTGATCATTACCACCAAGTATCATCAAGATTGGGGGAAAAAATATTTGCTGGTATTTCGGAAACTCGTAATTTCTTAGAAGCTTGGCAACCCCTCTCAATGAAAGTGCTTTTCCACAGTCTGTGCCTAGGGCTACTTGAAGAGGAAACAAACCATAGAGACAAAACGGAGAACTCCTTTATTTTGTGAAGTTTCAAAGAGCTACTACAAACCATGTTGGATTTAGAGTTCCAAATTCATCTATCTATATAGGAGAGAACAGAGTGAAACCTAAATATAAAAACTGCTACTGTAGACGAACGCTTCAAACTAGAAAAGCAAAATTTGGTGAGCCCAGTGGGATTTGTGTACTGATCATTACCACCAAGTATCATCAAGATTGGGTGAAAAAATATTTGCTGGTATTTCGGAAACTCGTTATTTCTTAGAAGCGTGGCAACCCCTCTCAATGAAAGTGGTTTTCCACAGTCTGTGCCTAGGGCTACTTGAAGAGGAAACAAACCATAGAGACAAAATGGAAAACTCCTTTATTTTGTCAAGTTTCAAAGAGCTACTACAAACCATGTTGGATTTAGAGTTCCAAATTCATCTATCTATATAGGAGAGAACAGAGTGAAACCTAAATATAAAAACTGCTACTGTAGAGGAACGCTTCAAACTAGAAGAACACAATTTGGTGAGCCAAGTGGGATTTGTGTACTGATCATTACCACCAAGTATCATCAAGATTGGGTGAAAAAATATTTGCTGGTATTTCGGAAACTCGTAATTTCTTAGAAGCTTGGCAACCCCTCTCAATGAAAGTGCTTTTCCACAGTCTGTGCCTAGGGCTACTTGAAGATTAAACAAACCATAGAGACAAAACTAAGAACTGCTTTATTTTGTCATTTTTCAAAGAGCTACTACAAACCATGTTGGATTTAGAGTTCCAAATTCATCTATCTATATAGGAGAGAACGAAGGGAAACCTAAATATAAAAACTGCTACTGTAGACGAACGCTTCAACCTAGAAGAACAAAATTTGGTGAGCCAAGTGGGATTTGTATAGTGATCATTAGCACCAAGTATCATCAAGATTGGTTGAAAAAATATATGCTGGTATTTCGGAAACTCGTAATTTCTTAAAAGCTTGGCAACCCCTCTCAATGAAAGTGTTTTTCCACAGTCTCTGCCTAGGTCTACCAGAAGAGAAAACAAACCATAGAGACAAAACTGAGAACTCCTTTATTTTGTCAAGTTTCAAAGAGCTACTACAAACCATGTTGTATTTAGAGTTCCAAATTCATCTATCTCTATATGAGAGAACGGAGTGAAACCTAAATATAAAAACTGCTACTGTAGACGAACGTTTCAAGTTAGAAGAACAAAATCTGGTGAGCCAATTGGGATTTGTGTACTGCTCATTACCACCAAGTATCATCAAGATTGGGTGAAAAAATATTTGCTGTTATTTCGGAATCTCGTTATTTCTTAGAAGCTTGGCAACCCCTCTCAATGAAAGTGCTTTTTCACAGTCTGTGCCTAGGGCTACTTGAAGAGGAAAGAAGCCATAGAGACAAAACTGAGAACTGCTTTATTTTGTCAAGTTTCAAAGAGCTCCTACAAACCATGTTGGATTTAGAGTTCCAAATTCATCTATCTATATAGGAGAGAACTGAGGGAAACCTAAATATAAAAACTGCTACTGTAGACGAACGCTTCAACCTAGAAGAACAAAATTTGGTGAGCCAAGTGGGATTTGTGTACTGATCATTACCGCCAAGTATCATCAAGATTGGGTGAAAAAATATTTGCTGGTATTTCGGAAACTCGTTATTTCTTAGAAGCTTGGCAACCCGTCTCAATGAAAGTGCTTTTCCACAGTCTGTGCTTAGGGCTACTTGAATGGGAAACAAGCCATAGAAACAAAATTGAGAACTCCTTTACTTTGTCAAGTTTCAAAGAACTACTACAAACCATGTTTTATTTAGAGTTCCAAATTCATCTATCTATATAGAAGAGAACAGAGGGAAACCTAAATATAAAAACTGCTACTGTAGACGAACGCTTCAACCTAGAATAACAAAATTTGGTGAGCCAAGTAGGATTTGTGTACTGATCATTACCACCAGGTATCATCAAGATTGGGTGAAAAAATATTTGCTGGTATTTCGGAAACTCGTAATTTCTTAGAAGCGTGGCAACCCCTCTCAATGAAAGTGGTTTTGCACAGTCTGTGCCTAGGGCTACTTGAAGAGGAAACAAACCATAGAGAAAAAACGGAGAACTCCTTTATTTTGTCAAGTTTCAAAGAGCTACTACAAACCATGTTGGATTTAGAGTTCCAAATTCATATATTTATATAGGAGAGAACAGAGTGAAACCTAAATATAAAAACTGCTACTGTAGACGAACGCTTCAAACTAGAAGAACAAAATTTGGTGAGCCAAGTGGGATTTGTGTACTGATCATTACCACCAAGTATCATCAAGATTGGGTGAAAAAATATTTGCTGGTATTTCGGAAACTCGTTATTTCTTAGAAGCTTGGCAACCCCTCTCAATGAGTGTGCTTTTACACAGTCTGTGCCTAGGGCTACTTGAAGAGGAAAGAAGCCATAGAGACAAAACTGAGAACTGCTTTATTTTGTCAAGTTTCAAAGAACTACTACAAACCATGTTGGATATAGAGTTCCAAATTCATCTATCTATATATGAGAGAAGAGAGGGATACCTAAATATAAAAACTGCTACTGTAGACGAACGCTTCAACATAGAAGAACAAAATTTGGTGAGCCAAGTGGGATTTGTGTACTGATCATTACCACCAAGTATCATCAAGAGTGGTTGAAAAAATATTTGCTGTTATTTCGGAAACTCGTAATTTATAGAGGCTTGGCAACCCCTCTCAATGAAAGTGCTTTTCCACAGTCTGTGCCTAGGGCTACTTGAAGAGGCAACAGCCATAGAGACAAAACTGAGAACTCCTTTATTTTGTCAAGTTTCAAAGAGCTACTACAAACCATGTTGGATTTAGAGTTCCAAATTCAACTATCTATATAGGAGAGAACAGAGTGAAACCTAAATATAAAAACTGCTACTGTAGACGAACGCTTCAAACTAGAAAAGCAAAATTTGGTGAGCCCCGTGGGATTTGTGTACTGATCATTACCACCAAGTATCATCAAGATTGGGTGAAAAAATATTTGCTGGTATTTCGGAAACTCGTTATTTCTTAGAAGCTTGGCAACCCGTCTCAATGAAAGTGCTTTTCCACAGTCTGTGCTTAGGGCTACTTGAATGGGAAACAAGCCATAGAAACAAAATTGAGAACTCCTTTACTTTGTCAAGTTTCAAAGAACTACTACAAACCATGTTTTATTTAGAGTTCCAAATTCATCTATCTATATAGAAGAGAACAGAGGGAAACCTAAATATAAAAACTGCTACTGTAGACGAACGCTTCAACCTAGAAGAACAAAATTTGGTGAGCCAAGTGGGATTTGTGTACTGATCATTACCACCAAGTATCATCAAGATTGGGTGAAAAAATATTTGCTGGTATTTCGGAAACTCGATATTTCTTAGAAGCTTGGCAACCCGTCTCAATGAAAGTGCTTTTCCACAGTCTGTGCTTAGGGCTACTTGAATGGGAAACAAGCCATAGAAACAAAATTGAGAACTCCTTTACTTTGTCAAGTTTCAAAGAACTACTACAAACCATGTTTTATTTAGAGTTCCAAATTCATCTATCTATATAGAAGAGAACAGAGGGAAACCTAAATATAAAAACTGCTACTGTAGACGAACGCTTCAACCTAGAATAACAAAATTTGGTGAGCCAAGTAGGATTTGTGTACTGATCATTACCACCAGGTATCATCAAGATTGGGTGAAAAAATATTTGCTGGTATTTCGGAAACTCGTAATTTCTTAGAAGCGTGGCAACCCCTCTCAATGAAAGTGGTTTTGCACAGTCTGTGCCTAGGGCTACTTGAAGAGGAAACAAACCATAGAGAAAAAACGGAGAACTCCTTTATTTTGTCAAGTTTCAAAGAGCTACTACAAACCATGTTGGATTTAGAGTTCCAAATTCATATATTTATATAGGAGAGAACAGAGTGAAACCTAAATATAAAAACTGCTACTGTAGACGAACGCTTCAAACTAGAAGAACAAAATTTGGTGAGCCAAGTGGGATTTGTGTACTGATCATTACCACCAAGTATCATCAAGATTGGGTGAAAAAATATTTGCTGGTATTTCGGAAACTCGTTATTTCTTAGAAGCTTGGCAACCCCTCTCAATGAGTGTGCTTTTACACAGTCTGTGCCTAGGGCTACTTGAAGAGGAAAGAAGCCATAGAGACAAAACTGAGAACTGCTTTATTTTGTCAAGTTTCAAAGAACTACTACAAACCATGTTGGATATAGAGTTCCAAATTCATCTATCTATATATGAGAGAAGAGAGGGATACCTAAATATAAAAACTGCTACTGTAGACGAACGCTTCAACATAGAAGAACAAAATTTGGTGAGCCAAGTGGGATTTGTGTACTGATCATTACCACCAAGTATCATCAAGAGTGGTTGAAAAAATATTTGCTGTTATTTCGGAAACTCGTAATTTATAGAGGCTTGGCAACCCCTCTCAATGAAAGTGCTTTTCCACAGTCTGTGCCTAGGGCTACTTGAAGAGGCAACAGCCATAGAGACAAAACTGAGAACTCCTTTATTTTGTCAAGTTTCAAAGAGCTACTACAAACATGTTGGATTTAGAGTTCCAAATTCAACTATCTATATAGGAGAGAACAGAGTGAAACCTAAATATAAAAACTGCTACTGTAGACGAACGCTTCAAACTAGAAAAGCAAAATTTGGTGAGCCCCGTGGGATTTGTGTACTGATCATTACCACCAAGTATCATCAAGATTGGGTGAAAAAATATTTGCTGGTATTTCGGAAACTCGTTATTTCTTAGAAGCGTGGCAACCCCTCTCATGAAAGTGGTTTTCCACAGTCTGTGCCTAGGGCTACTTGAAGAGGAAACAAACCATAGAGACAAAATGGAAAACTCCTTTATTTTGTCAAGTTCAAAGAGCTACTACAAACCATGTTGGATTTAGAGTTCCAAATTCATCTATCTATATAGGAGAGAACAGAGTGAAACCTAAATATAAAAACTGCTACTGTAGAGGAACGCTTCAAACTAGAAGAACAAAATTTGGTGAGCCAAGTGGGATTTGTGTACTGATCATTACCAATAAGTATCATCAAGATTGGGTGAAAAAATATTTGCTGTTTTTTCGGAAACTCGCAATTTCTTAGAAGCTTGGCAACCCCTCTCAATGAAAGTGCTTTTCCACAGTCTGTGCCTAGGGCTACTTGAAGAGGAAACAAGCCATAGAGACAATACTGAGAACTCCTTTATTTTGTCAAATTTCAAAGAGCTACTACAAACCATGTTGGATTTAGAGTTCCAAATTCATCTATCTATATAGGAGAGAACAGAGTGAAACCTAAATATAAAAACTGCTACTGTAGACGAACGCTTCAAACTAGAAAAACAAAATTTGGTGAGCCAAGTGGGATTTGTGTACTGATGATTACCACCAAGTATCATCAAGATTGGGTGAAAAAATATTTGCTGGTATTTCGGAAACTCGTTATTTCTTAGAAGCTTGGCAACCCGTCTCAATGAAAGTGCTTTTTCCACAGTCTGTGCTTAGGGCTACTTGAATGGGAAACAAGCCATAGAAACAAAATTTAGAACTCCTTTGCTTTGTCAAGTTTCAAAGAGCTACTACAAACCATGTTTTATTTAGAGTTCCAAATTCATCTATCTATATAGGAGAGAACAGAGGGAAACCTAAATATAAAAACTGCTACTGTAGACGAACGCTTCAACCTAGAAGAACAAAATTTGTTGAACCTAGTGGGATTTGTGTTTTGATCATTACCACCAAGTATCATCAGTATTGGGTGAAAAAAATATTTGCTGGTGTTTCGGAAACTCGTAATTTCTTAGAAGCTTGGCAACCCCTCTCAATGAAAGTGCTTTTCCACAGTCTGTGCCTAGGGCTAATTGAAGATTAAACAAAACCATAGAGACAAAACTGAGAACTCTTTATTTTGTCAAGATTCAAAAAGCTACTACAAACCATGTTGGATTTAGAGTTCCAAATACATCTATCTATATATGAGAGAACAGAGTGAAACCTAAATATAAAAACTGCTACTGTAGACGAACGCTTCAACCTAGAAGAACAAAATTTGGTGAGCCAAGTGGGAATTGTGTACTGATCATTACCACAAGTATCATCAAGATTGGGTGAAAAAATATTTGCTGGTATTTCGGAAACTCGTTATTTCTTAGAAGCGTGGCAACCCCTCTCAATGAAAGTGGTTTTCCACAGTCTGTGCCTAGGGCTACTTGAAGAGGGAAACAAACCATAGAGACAAAATGGAAAACTCCTTTATTTTGTCAAGTTTCAAAGAGCTACTACAAACCATGTTGGATTTAGAGTTCCAAATTCATCTATCTATATAGGAGAGAACAGAGGGAAACCTACATATAAAAAACTGCTACTGTAGAGGAACGCTTCAAACTAGAAGAACAAAATTTGGTGAGCCAAGTGGGATTTGTGTACTGATCATTACCACCCAAGTATCATCATGATTGGGTGAAAAAATATTTGCTGTTTTTTTCGGAAACTCGCAATTTCTTAGAAGCCTTGGCAACCCCTCTCAATGAAAGTGCTTTTCCACAGTCTGTGCCTAGGGCTACTTGAAGAGGAAACAAGCCATAGAGACAATACTGAGAACTCCTTTATTTTGTCAAATTTCAAAGAGCTACTACAAACCATGTTGGATTTAGAGTTCCAAAATTCATCTATCTATATAGGAGAGAACAGAGAGAAACCTAAATATAAAAACTGCTACTGTAGACGAACGCTTCAAACTAGAAAAACAAAATTTGGTGAGCCAAGTGGGATTTGTGTACTGATGATTACCACCAAGTATCTTCAAGATTGGGTGAAAAAATATTTGCTGGTATTTCGGAAACTCGTAATTTCTTAGAAGCTTGGCAACCCCTCTCAATGAAAGTGCTTTTCCACAGTCTGTGCCTAGGGCTACTTGAAGATTAAACAAACCATAGAGACAAAACTAAGAACTGCTTTATTTTGTCATTTTTCAAAGAGCTACTACAAACCATGTTGGATTTAGAGTTCCAAATTCATCTATCTATATAGGAGAGAACGAAGGGAAACCTAAATATAAAAACTGCTACTGTAGACGAACGCTTCAACCTAGAAGAACAAAATTTGGTGAGCCAAGTGGGATTTGTATAGTGATCATTAGCACCAAGTATCATCAAGATTGGTTGAAAAAATATATGCTGGTATTTTGGAAACTCGTAATTTCTTAAAAGCTTGGCAACCCCTCTCAATGAAAGTGTTTTTCCACAGTCTCTGCCTAGGTCTACCAGAAGAGAAAACAAACCATAGAGACAAAACTGAGAACTCCTTTATTTTGTCAAGTTTCAAAGAGCTACTACAAACCATGTTGTATTTAGAGTTCCAAATTCATCTATCTCTATATGAGAGAACGGAGTGAAACCTAAATAGAAAAACTGCAACTGTAGACGAACGCTTCAAGTTAGAAGAACAAAATCTGGTGAGCCAATTGGGATTTGTGTACTGCTCATTACCACCAAGTATCATCAAGATTGGGTGAAAAAATATTTGCTGTTATTTCGGAATCTCGTTATTTCTTAGAAGCTTGGCAACCCCTCTCAATGAAAGTGCTTTTTCACAGTCTGTGCCTAGGGCTACTTGAGGAGGAAAGAAGCCATAGAGACAAAACTGAGAACTGCTTTATTTTGTCAAGTTTCAAAGAGCTCCTACAAACCATGTTGGATTTAGAGTTCCAAATTGATCTATCTATATAGGAGAGAACTGAGGGAAACCTAAATATAAAAACTGCTACTGTAGACGAACGCTTCAACCTAGAAGAACAAAATTTGGTGAGCCAAGTGGGATTTGTGTACTGATCATTACCACCAAGTATCATCAAGATTGGGGGAAAAAATATTTGCTGGTATTTCGGAAACTCGTAATTTCTTAGAAGCTTGGCAACCACTCTCAATGAAAGTGCTTTTCCACAGTCTGTGCCTAGGGCTCTTGAAGAGGAAAACAACCCATAGAGACAAAACGGAGAACTCCTTTATTTTGTGAAGTTTCAAAGAGCTACTACAAACCATGTTGGATTTAGAGTTCCAAATTCATCTATCTATATAGGAGAGAACAGAGTGAAACCTAAATATAAAAACTGCTACTGTAGACGAACGCTTCAAACTAGAAAAGCAAAATTTGGTGAGCCCCGTGGGATTTGTGTACTGATCATACCACCAAGTATCATCAAGATTGGGGGAAAAAATATTTGCTGGTATTTCGGAAACTCGTTATTTCTTAGAAGCGTGGCAACCCCTCTCAATGAAAGTGGTTTTTCCACAGTCTGTGCCTAGGGCTACTTGAAGAGGAAACAAACCATAGAGACAAAATGGAAAACTCCTTTATTTTGTCAAGTTTCAAAGAGCTACTACAAACCATGTTGGATTTAGAGTTCCAAATTCATCTATCTATATAGGAGAGAACAGAGTGAAACCTAAATATAAAAACTGCTACTGTAGAGGAACGCTTCAAACTAGAAGAACAAAATTTGGTGAGCCAAGTGGGATTTGTGTTCTGATCATTACCACCAAGTATCATCAAGATTGGGTGAAAAAATATTTGCTGTTTTTTCGGAAACTCGCAATTTCTTAGAAGCTTGGCAACCCCTCTCAATGAAAGTGCTTTTCCACAGTCTGTGCCTAGGGCTACTTGAAGAGGAAACAAGCCATAGAGACAATACTGAGAACTCCTTTATTTTGTCAAATTTCAAAGAGCTACTACAAACCATGTTGGATTTAGAGTTCCAAATTCATCTATCTATATAGGAGAGAACAGAGTGAAACCTAAATATAAAAACTGCTACTGTAGACGAACGCTTCAAACTAGAAAAACAAAATTTGGTGAGCCAAGTGGGATTTGTGTACTGATGATTACCACACAAGTATCATCAAGATTGGGTGAAAAAATATTTGCTGGTAATTCGGAAACTCGTATTTCTTAGAAGCTTGGCAACCGTCTCAATGAAAGTGCTTTTCCACAGT
>NW_027513775.1:0-138962 GCF_048772815.1 Callospermophilus lateralis
ATCTCAACATATATTTTTTCATCCAATCTTCATGATTCTTTAAAGTATTGATCAGTACACCAATCAAACGTGGATGCCCAAGTTTTGTTCTTCTAGGTTGTAACATTCGTTTTCAGGAACAGTTAGAAATTATAGGTTTCACTCTGTTTTCTCCTATATTGACAGATGCAGTTAGAACTCTAAATCAAACACGGTTTGTGCTAGCTTCTTGAAACTTGACACAATAAAGTAGTTCTACGTTCTATCTCTAAGGTTTGTTTCCTCTTGTATCCTAAAGCTGGGACTGGCGAATAACACTTATACTGAAAGGGGTTGCCAAACTTCCAACACACTAGAGTCTCCTGAAATCTCAACATATATTTTTTCATCCAATCTTCATGATACTTTCAAGTAATGATCAGTACACCAATCCCACTTGGATGCCAAAGGTTCGTTCTCCTAGATTGAAGCATTCTTTTGGAGTAACAGGTTGAATTTTTAGGTTTCACTCTGTTTTCTCCTATATTGACAAATGTACTTCGAACTCTAAATCAAACACGGTTTGTGCTAGCTTCTTGAAACTTGAAACAGTAAAGTAGTTCTACATTCTATTTTTATTTTTTGTTTCCTCTGGATGTAGACCTAAGCAGAGACTGACGAAAGACACATTCAATGAAAGGCGTTGTTAGGCTGCCAAAATACTACAGTCTCCTGAAATCTCAACATATTTTTTTTTCCGACCTTCATGATAATTTCAAGTAATGAGCAGTACACCAATAAAACGTGGATGTTCAAGTTTCATTCTCCTAGATTGAAGCATTCGTTTGCAGTAACAGCTTGAATTTTTAGTTTTCACTCTGTTTTCTCCTATATTGACAGATGCAGTTTGAACTCTAAATCAAACATGGTTTTTGCTAGCTTCTTGAAACTTGACACAATAAAGTAGTTGTACGTTCTATCTCTAAGGTTTGTTTCCTCTTGATGTAGCCTTAAGCAGAGACTGGCGAATAACACTTTCAATGAGAGGCGTTGTTAAGCTTCCGAAAAACTACCGTCTCTGAAATCTCAACATATATTTTTTCATCCAATCTTCATGATTCTTTCAAGTATTGATCAGTACACCAATCAAACGTGGATGCCCAAGTTTTGTTCTTCTAGGTTGTAGCATTCGTTTGCAGGAACAGTTAGAAATTACAGGTTTCACTCTGTTTTCTCCTATATTGACAGATGCAGTTCACACTCTAAATCAAACACGGTTTGTGCTAGCTTCTTGAAACTTGACACAATAAAGTAGTTCTACGTTCTATCTCTAAGGTTTGTTTCCTCTTGTATCCTAAAGCTGGGACTGGCGAATAACACTTATACTGAAAGGGGTTGCCAAACTTCCAACACACTAGAGTCTCCTGAAATCTCAACATATATTTTTCATCCAATCTTCATGATACTTTCAAGTAATGGTCAGTACACCAATCCCACTTGGATGCCAAAGTTTAGTTCTCCTAGATTGAAGCATTCTTTTGGAGTAACAGTTTGAATTTTTAGGTTTCACTCTGTTTTCTCCTATATTGACAAATGTAGTTCGAACTCTAAAATCAAACACGGTTTGTGCTAGCTTCTTGAAACTTGAAACAGTAAAGTAGTTCTACATTCTATTTTTATTTTTTGTTTCTTCTGCATGTAGACCTAAGCAGAGACTGACGAAAGACACATTCATTGAAAGGCGTTGTTAGGCTGCCAAAATACTACAGTCTCCTGAAATCTCAACATATTTTCTTTTCGAACCTTCATGATAATTTCAAGTAATGAGCAGTACACCAATAAAACGAGGATGTTAAAGTTTCGTTCTCCTAGGTTGAAGCATTCCTTTGCAGTAACAGTTTGAATTTTTAGTTTTCACTCTGTTTTCTCCTATATTGACAGATGCAGTTTGAACTCTAAATCAAACATGGTTTTTGCTAGCTTCTTGAAACTTGAAACAATAAAGTAGTTCTACGTTCTATCTCTAATTTTTGTTTCCTCTTGATGTAGCCTTAAGCAGAGACTGGCGAATAACACTTTCAATGAGAGGCGTTGTTAAGCTTCCGAAAAACTACCGTCTCCTGAAATCTCAACATACATTTTTTCATCCAATCTTCATGATTCTTTCAAGTATTGATCAGTACACCAATCAAACGTGGATGCCCAAGTTTTGTTCTTCTAGGTTGTAGCATTCGTTTGCAGGAACAGTTAGAAATTATAGGTTTCACTCTGTTTTCTCCTATATTGACAGATGCAGTTAGAACTCTAAATCAAACACGGTTTGTGCTAGCTTCTTGAAACTTGACACAATAAAGTAGTTCTACATTCTATCTCTAAGGTTTGTTTCCTCTTGTATTCTAAAGCTGGGACTGGCGAATAACACTTATACTGAAAGGGGTTGCCAAACTTCCAACACACTAGAGTCTCCTGAAATCTCAACATATATTTTTTCATCCAATCTTCATGATACTTTCAAGTAATGATCAGTACACCAATCCCACTTGGATGCCAAAGTTTAGTTCTCCTAGATTGAAGCATTCTTTTGGAGTAACATTTTGAATTTTTAGGTTTCACTCTGTTTTCTCCTATATTGACAAATGTAGTTCGAACTCTAAATCAAACACGGTTTGTGCTAGCTTCTTGAAACTTGAAACAGTAAAGTAGTTCTACATTCTATTTTTATTTTTTGTTTCCTCTGGATGTAGACCTATGCAGAGACTGACGAAAGACACATTCAATGAAAGGCGTTGTTAGGCTGCCAAAATACTACAGTCTCCTGAAATCTCAACATATTTTTTATTTCCGACCTTCATGATAATTTCAAGTAATGAGCAGTACACCAATAAAACGTGGATGTTCAAGTTTCGTTCTCCTAGGTTGAAGCATTCCTTTGCAGTAACAGTTTGAATTTTTAGTATTCACTCTGTTTTCTCCTATATTGACAGATGCAGTTCGAACTCTAAATCAAACATGGTTTGTGCTAGCTTCTTGAAACTTGACACAATAAAGTAGTTCTACGTTCTATCTCTAAGGTTTGTTTCCTCTTGATGTAGCCTTAAGGAGAGACTGGCGAATAACACTTTCAATGAGAGGCGTTGTTAAGCTTCCAAAAAACTACCGTCTCCTGAAATCTCAACATATATTTTTTCATCCAATCTTCATGATTCTTTCAAGTATTGATTAGTACACCAATCAAACGTGGATGCCCAAGTTTTGTTCTTCTAGGTTGTAGCATTCGTTTGCAGGAACAGTTAGAAATTATAGGTTTCACTCTGTTTTCTCCTATATTGACAGATGCAGTTAGATCTCTAAATCAAACACGGTTTGTGCTAGCTTCTTGAAACTTGACACAATAAAGTAGTTCTACGTTCTATCTCTAAGGTTTGTTTCCTCTTGTATCCTAAAGCTGGGACTGGCGAATAACACTTATACTGAAAGGGTTGCCAAACTTCCAACACACTAGAGTCTCCTGAATTCTCAACATATATTTTTTCATCCAATCTTCATGATACTTTCAAGTAATGATCAGTACACCAATCCCACTTGGATGCCAAAGTTCAGTTCTCCTAGATTGAAGCATTCTTTTGGAGTAACATTTTGAATTTTTAGGTTTCACTTGTTTTCTCCTATATTGACAAATGTATTTCAAACTCTAAATCAAACACGGTTTGTGCTAGCTTCTTGAAACTTGAAACAGTAAAGTAGTTCTACATTCTATTTTTATTTTTTGTTTCCTCTGGATGTAGACCTAAGCAGAGACTGACGAAGACACATTCAATGAAAGGCGTTGTTAGGCTGCCAAAATACTACAGTCTCCTGAAATCTCAACATATTTTTTTTTCCGACCTTCATGATAATTTCATGTAATGAGCAGTACACCAATAAAACGAGGATGTTCAAGTTTCGTTCTCCTAGGTTGAAGCATTCCTTTGCAGTAACAGTTTGAATTTTTAGTTTTCACTCTGTTTTCTCCTATATTGACAGATGCAGTTCGAACTATAAATCAAACATGGTTTGTGCTAGCTTCTTGAAACTTGACACAATAAAGTAGTTCTACGTTCTATCTCTAAGGTTTGTTTCCTCTTGATGTAGCCTTAAGGAGAGACTGGCGAATAACACTTTCAATGAGAGGCGTTGTTAAGCTTCCAAAGAAGCTCCGTCTCCTGAAATCTCAACATATATTTTTTCATCCAATCTTCTTGATTCTTTCAAGTATTGATCAGTACACCAATCAAACGTGGATGCCCAAGTTTTGTTCTTCTAGGTTGTAGCATTCGTTTGCAGGAACACTTAGAAATTATAGGTTTCACTCTGTTTTCTCCTATATTGACAGATGCAGTTAGAACTCTAAATCAAACACGGTTTGTGCTAGCTTCTTGAAACTTGACACAATAAAGTAGTTCTACGTTCTATATCTAAGGTTTGTTTCCTCTTGATGTAGCCTTAAGGAGAGACTGGCGAATAACACTTTCAATGAGAGGCGTTGTTAAGCTTCCAAAAAACTACCGTCTCCTGAAATCTCAACATATATTTTTTCATCCAATCTTCATGATTCTTTCAAGTATTGATCAGTACACCAATCAAACGTGGGTGCCCAAGTTTTGTTCTTCTAGGTTGTAGCATTCGTTTGCAGGAACAGTTAGAAATTATAGGTTTCACTCTGTTTTCTCCTATATTGACAGATGCAGTTAGAACTCTAAATCAAACACGGTTTGTGCTAGCTTCTTGAAACTTGACACAATAAAGTAGTTCTACGTTCTATCTCTAAGGTTTGTTTCCTCTTGTATCCTAAAGCTGGGACTGGCGAATAACACTTATACTGAAAGGGGTTGCCAAACTTCCAACACACTAGAGTCTCCTGAAATCTCAACATATATTTTTTCATCCAATCTTCATGATACTTTCAAGTAATGGTCAGTACACCAATCCCACTTGGATGCCAAAGGTTAGTTCTCCTAGATTGAAGCATTCTTTTGGAGTAACAGGTTGAATTTTTAGGTTTCACTCTGTTTTCGCCTATATTGACAAATGTAGTTCGAACTCTAAATCAAACACGGTTTGTGCTAGCTTCTTGAAACTTGAAACAGTAAAGTAGTTCTACATTCTATTTTTATTTTTTGTTTCCTCTGGATGTAGACCTAAGCAGAGACTGACGAAAGACACATTCAATTAAAGGCGTTGTTAGGCTGCCAAAATACTACAGTCTCCTGAAATCTCTACATATTTTTTTTTCCGACCTTCATGATAATTTCAAGTAATGAGCAGTACACCAATAAAACGTTGATGTTCAAGTTTCATTCTCCTAGATTGAAGCATTCGTTTGCAGTAACAGCTTGAATTTTTAGTTTTCACTCTGTTTTCTCCTATATTGACAGATGAAGTTCGAACTCTAAATCAAACATGGTTTGTGCTAGCTTCTTGAAACTTGACACAATAAAGTAGTTCTACGTTCTATCTCTAAGGTTTGTTTCCTCTTGATGTAGCCTTAAGCAGAGACTGGCGAATAACAGTTTCAATGAAAGGCGTTGTTAAGCTTCCAAAAAACTACCATCTCCTGAAATCTCAACATATATTTTTTCATCCAATCTTCATGATTCTTTAAAGTATTGATCAGTACACCAATCAAACGTGGATGCCCAAGTTTTGTTCTTCTAGGTTGTAACATTCGTTTTCAGGAACAGTAGAAATTATAGGTTTCACTCTGTTTTCTCCTATATTGACAGATGCAGTTAGAACTCTAAATCAAACACGGTTTGTGCTAGCTTCTTGAAACTTGACACAATAAAGTAGTTCTACGTTCTATCTCTAAGGTTTGTTTCCTCTTGTATCCTAAAGCTGGGACTGGCGAATAACACTTATACTGAAAGGGGTTGCCAAACTTCCAACACACTAGAGTCTCCTGAAATCTCAACATATATTTTTTCATCCAATCTTCATGATACTTTCAAGTAATGGTCAGTACACCAATCCCACTTGGATGCCAAAGGTTAGTTCTCCTAGATTGAAGCATTCTTTTGGAGTAACAGGTTGAATTTTTAGGTTTCACTCTGTTTTCGCCTATATTGACAAATGTAGTTCGAACTCTAAATCAAACACGGTTTGTGCTAGCTTCTTGAAACTTGAAACAGTAAAGTAGTTCTACATTCTATTTTTATTTTTTGTTTCCTCTGGATGTAGACCTAAGCAGAGACTGACGAAAGACACATTCAATTAAAGGCGTTGTTAGGCTGCCAAAATACTACAGTCTCCTGAAATCTCTACATATTTTTTTTTCCGACCTTCATGATAATTTCAAGTAATGAGCAGTACACCAATAAAACGTTGATGTTCAAGTTTCATTCTCCTAGATTGAAGCATTCGTTTGCAGTAACAGCTTGAATTTTTAGTTTTCACTCTGTTTTCTCCTATATTGACAGATGAAGTTCGAACTCTAAATCAAACATGGTTTGTGCTAGCTTCTTGAAACTTGACACAATAAAGTAGTTCTACGTTCTATCTCTAAGGTTTGTTTCCTCTTGATGTAGCCTTAAGCAGAGACTGGCGAATAACAGTTTCAATGAAAGCGTTGTTAAGCTTCCAAAAAACTACCATCTCCTGAAATCTCAACATATATTTTTTCATCCAATCTTCATGATTCTTTAAAGTATTGATCAGTACACCAATCAAACGTGGATGCCCAAGTTTTGTTCTTCTAGGTTGTAACATTCGTTTTCAGGAACAGTTAGAAATTATAGGTTTCACTCTGTTTTCTCCTATATTGACAGATGCAGTTAGAACTCTAAATCAAACACGGTTTGTGCTAGCTTCTTGAAACTTGACACAATAAAGTAGTTCTACGTTCTATCTCTAAGGTTTGTTTCCTCTTGTATCCTAAAGCTGGGACTGGCGAATAACACTTATACTGAAAGGGGTTGCCAAACTTCCAACACACTAGAGTCTCCTGAAATCTCAACATATATTTTTTCATCCAATCTTCATGATACTTTCAAGTAATGATCAGTACACCAATCCCACTTGGATGCCAAATGTTAGTTCTCCTAGATTGAAGCATTCTTTTTGGATTAACAGGTTGAATTTTTAGGTTTCACTCTGTTTTGTCCTATATTGACAAATGTAGTTCGAACTCTAAATCAAACACGGTTTGTGCTAGCTTCTTGAAACTTGAAACAGTAAAGTAGTTCTACATTCTATTTTTATTTTTTGTTTCCTCTGGATGTAGACCTAAGCAGAGACTGACGAAAGACACATTCAATTAAAGGCGTTGTTAGGCTGCCAAAATACTACAGTCTCCTGAAATCTCTACATATTTTTTTTTCCGACCTTCATGATAATTTCAAGTAATGAGCAGTACACCAATAAAACGTTGATGTTCAAGTTTCATTCTCCTAGATTGAAGCATTCGTTTGCAGTAACAGCTTGAATTTTTAGTTTTCACTCTGTTTTCTCCTATATTGACAGATGAAGTTCGAACTCTAAATCAAACATGGTTTGTGCTAGCTTCTTGAAACTTGACACAATAAAGTAGTTCTACGTTCTATCTCTAAGGTTTGTTTCCTCTTGATGTAGCCTTAAGCAGAGACTGGCGAATAACAGTTTCAATGAAAGGCGTTGTTAAGCTTCCAAAAAACTACCATCTCCTGAAATCTCAACATATATTTTTTCATCCAATCTTCATGATTCTTTAAAGTATTGATCAGTACACCAATCAAACGTGGATGCCCAAGTTTTGTTCTTCTAGGTTGTAACATTCGTTTTCAGGAACAGTTAGAAATTATAGGTTTCACTCTGTTTTCTCCTATATTGACAGATGCAGTTAGAACTCTAAATCAAACACGGTTTGTGCTAGCTTCTTGAAACTTGACACAATAAAGTAGTTCTACGTTCTATCTCTAAGGTTTGTTTCCTCTTGTATCCTAAAGCTGGGACTGGCGAATAACACTTATACTGAAAGGGGTTGCCAAACTTCCAACACACTAGAGTCTCCTGAAATCTCAACATATATTTTTTCATCCAATCTTCATGATACTTTCAAGTAATGATCAGTACACCAATCCCACTTGGATGCCAAATGTTAGTTCTCCTAGATTGAAGCATTCTTTTGGATTAACAGGTTGAATTTTTAGGTTTCACTCTGTTTTGTCCTATATTGACAAATGTAGTTCGAACTCTAAATCAAACACGGTTTGTGCTAGCTTCTTGAAACTTGAAACAGTAAAGTAGTTCTACATTCTATTTTTATTTTTTGTTTCCTCTGGATGTAGACCTAAGCAGAGACTGACGAAAGACACATTCAATTAAAGGCGTTGTTAGGCTGCCAAAATACTACAGTCTCCTGAAATCTCAACATATTTTTTTTTCCGACCTTCATGATAATTTCAAGTAATGAGCAGTACACCAATAAAACGTGGATGTTCAAGTTTCATTCTCCTAGATTGAAGCATTCGTTTGCAGTAACAGCTTGAATTTTTAGTTTTCACTCTGTTTTCTCCTATATTGACAGATGAAGTTCGAACTCTAAATCAAACATGGTTTGTGCTAGCTTCTTGAAACTTGACACAATAAAGTAGTTCTACGTTCTATCTCTAAGGTTTGTTTCATCTTGATGTAGCCTTAAGCAGAGACTGGCGAATAACAGTTTCAATGAAAGGCGTTGTTAAGCTTCCAAAAAACTACCATCTCCTGAAATCTCAACATATATTTTTTCATCCAATCTTCATGATTCTTTAAAGTATTGATCAGTACACCAATCCCACTTGGATGCCAAAGTTTAGTTCTCCTAGATTGAAGCATTATTTTGGAGTAACATTTTGAATTTTTAGGTTTCACTCTGTTTTCTCCTATATTGACAAATGTAGTTCGAACTCTAAATCAAACACGGTTTGTGCTAGCTTCTTGAAACTTGAAACAGTAAAGTAGTTCTACATTCTATTTTTATTTTTTGTTTCCTCTGGATGTAGACCTATGCAGAGACTGACGAAAGACACATTCAATGAAAGGCGTTGTTAGGCTGCCAAAATACTACAGTCTCCTGAAATCTCAACATATTTTTTATTTCCGACCTTCATGATAATTTCAAGTAATGAGCAGTACACCAATAAAACGTGGATGTTCAAGTTTCGTTCTCCTAGGTTGAAGCATTCCTTTGCAGTAACAGTTTGAATTTTTAGTATTCACTCTGTTTTCTCCTATATTGACAGATGCAGTTCGAACTCTAAATCAAACATGGTTTGTGCTAGCTTCTTGAAACTTGACACAATAAAGTAGTTCTACGTTCTATCTCTAAGGTTTGTTTCCTCTTGATGTAGCCTTAAGGAGAGACTGGCGAATAACACTTTCAATGAGAGGCGTTGTTAAGCTTCCAAAAAACTACCGTCTCCTGAAATCTCAACATATATTTTTTCATCCAATCTTCATGATTCTTTCAAGTATTGATTAGTACACCAATCAAACGTGGATGCCCAAGTTTTGTTCTTCTAGGTTGTAGCATTCGTTTGCAGGAACAGTTAGAAATTATAGGTTTCACTCTGTTTTCTCCTATATTGACAGATGCAGTTAGATCTCTAAATCAAACACGGTTTGTGCTAGCTTCTTGAAACTTGACACAATAAAGTAGTTCTACGTTCTATCTCTAAGGTTTGTTTCCTCTTGTATCCTAAAGCTGGGACTGGCGAATAACACTTATACTGAAAGGGTTGCCAAACTTCCAACACACTAGAGTCTCCTGAATTCTCAACATATATTTTTTCATCCAATCTTCATGATACTTTCAAGTAATGATCAGTACACCAATCCCACTTGGATGCCAAAGTTCAGTTCTCCTAGATTGAAGCATTCTTTTGGAGTAACATTTTGAATTTTTAGGTTTCACTTGATTTCTCCTATATTGACAAATGTATTTCAAACTCTAAATCAAACACGGTTTGTGCTAGCTTCTTGAAACTTGAAACAGTAAAGTAGTTCTACATTCTATTTTTATTTTTTGTTTCCTCTGGATGTAGACCTAAGCAGAGACTGACGAAGACACATTCAATGAAAGGCGTTGTTAGGCTGCCAAAATACTACAGTCTCCTGAAATCTCAACATATTTTTTTTTCCGACCTTCATGATAATTTCATGTAATGAGCAGTACACCAATAAAACGAGGATGTTCAAGTTTCGTTCTCCTAGGTTGAAGCATTCCTTTGCAGTAACAGTTTGAATTTTTAGTTTTCACTCTGTTTTCTCCTATATTGACAGATGCAGTTCGAACTATAAATCAAACATGGTTTGTGCTAGCTTCTTGAAACTTGACACAATAAAGTAGTTCTACGTTCTATCTCTAAGGTTTGTTTCCTCTTGATGTAGCCTTAAGGAGAGACTGGCGAATAACACTTTCAATGAGAGGCGTTGTTAAGCTTCCAAAGAACCTCCGTCTCCTGAAATCTCAACATATATTTTTTCATCCAATCTTCTTGATTCTTTCAAGTATTGATCAGTACACCAATATAACGTGGATGCCCAAGTTTTGTTCTTCTAGGTTGTAGCATTCGTTTGCAGGAACACTTAGAAATTATAGGTTTCACTCTGTTTTCTCCTATATTGACAGATGCAGTTAGAACTCTAAATCAAACACGGTTTGTGCTAGCTTCTTGAAACTTGACACAATAAAGTAGTTCTACGTTCTATATCTAAGGTTTGTTTCCTCGTGATGTAGCCTTAAGGAGAGACTGGCGAATAACACTTTCAATGAGAGGCGTTGTTAAGCTTCCAAAAAACTACCGTCTCCTGAAATCTCAACATATATTTTTTCATCCAATCTTCATGATTCTTTCAAGTATTGATCAGTACACCAATCAAACGTGGATGCCCAAGTTTTGTTCTTCTAGGTTGTAGCATTCGTTTGCAGGAACAGTTAGAAATTATAGGTTTCACTCTGTTTTCTCCTATATTGACAGATGCAGTTAGAACTCTAAATCAAACACGGTTTGTGCTAGCTTCTTGAAACTTGACACAATAAAGTAGTTCTACGTTCTATCTCTAAGGTTTGTTTCCTCTTGTATCCTAAAGCTGGGACTGGCGAATAACACTTATACTGAAAGGGGTTGCCAAACTTCCAACACACTAGAGTCTCCTGAAATCTCAACATATATTTTTTCATCCAATCTTCATGATACTTTCAAGTAATGGTCAGTACACCAATCCCAATTGGATGCCAAAGGTTAGTTCTCCTACATTGAAGCATTCTTTTGGAGTAACAGTTTGAATTTTTAGGTTTCACTCTGTTTTCTCCTATATTGACAAATGTAGTTCGAACTCTAAATCAAACACGGTTTGTGCTAGCTTCTTGAAACTTGAAACAGTAAAGTAGTTCTACATTCTATTTTTATTTTTTGTTTCCTCTGGATGTAGACCTAAGCAGAGACTGACGAAAGACACATTCAATTAAAGGCGTTGTTAGGCTGCCAAAATACTACAGTCTCCTGAAATCTCTACATATTTTTTTTTCCGACCTTCATGATAATTTCAAGTAATGAGCAGTACACCAATAAAACGTTGATGTTCAAGTTTCATTCTCCTAGATTGAAGCATTCGTTTGCAGTAACAGCTTGAATTTTTAGTTTTCACTCTGTTTTCTCCTATATTGACAGATGAAGTTCGAACTCTAAATCAAACATGGTTTGTGCTAGCTTCTTGAAACTTGACACAATAAAGTAGTTCTACGTTCTATCTCTAAGGTTTGTTTCCTCTTGATGTAGCCTTAAGGAGAGACTGGCGAATAACAGTTTCAATGAAAGGCGTTGTTAAGCTTCCAAAAAACTACCATCTCCTGAAATCTCAACATATATTTTTTCATCCAATCTTCATGATTCTTTAAAGTATTGATCAGTACACCAATCAAACGTGGATGCCCAAGTTTTGTTCTTCTAGGTTGTAACATTCGTTTTCAGGAACAGTTAGAAATTATAGGTTTCACTCTGTTTTCTCCTATATTGACAGATGCAGTTAGAACTCTAAATCAAACACGGTTTGTGCTAGCTTCTTGAAACTTGACACAATAAAGTAGTTCTACGTTCTATCTCTAAGGTTTGTTTCCTCTTGTATCCTAAAGCTGGGACTGGCGAATAACACTTATACTGAAAGGGGTTGCCAAACTTCCAACACACTAGAGTCTCCTGAAATCTCAACATATATTTTTTCATCCAATCTTCATGATACTTTCAAGTAATGATCAGTACACCAATCCCACTTGGATGCCAAATGTTAGTTCTCCTAGATTGAAGCATTCTTTTGGATTAACAGGTTGAATTTTTAGGTTTCACTCTGTTTTGTCCTATATTGACAAATGTAGTTCGAACTCTAAATCAAACACGGTTTGTGCTAGCTTCTTGAAACTTGAAACAGTAAAGTAGTTCTACATTCTATTTTTATTTTTTGTTTCCTCTGGATGTAGACCTAAGCAGAGACTGACGAAAGACACATTCAATTAAAGGCGTTGTTAGGCTGCCAAAATACTACAGTCTCCTGAAATCTCAACATATTTTTTTTTCCGACCTTCATGATAATTTCAAGTAATGAGCAGTACACCAATAAAACGTGGATGTTCAAGTTTCATTCTCCTAGATTGAAGCATTCGTTTGCAGTAACAGCTTGAATTTTTAGTTTTCACTCTGTTTTCTCCTATATTGACAGATGAAGTTCGAACTCTAAATCAAACATGGTTTGTGCTAGCTTCTTGAAACTTGACACAATAAAGTAGTTCTACGTTCTATCTCTAAGGTTTGTTTCATCTTGATGTAGCCTTAAGCAGAGACTGGCGAATAACAGTTTCAATGAAAGGCGTTGTTAAGCTTCCAAAAAACTACCATCTCCTGAAATCTCAACATATATTTTTTCATCCAATCTTCATGATTCTTTAAAGTATTGATCAGTACACCAATCAAACGTGGATGCCCAAGTTTTGTTCTTCTAGGTTGTAACATTCGTTTTCAGGAACAGTTAGAAATTATAGGTTTCACTCTGTTTTCTCCTATATTGACAGATGCAGTTAGAACTCTAAATCAAACACGGTTTGTGCTAGCTTCTTGAAACTTGACACAATAAAGTAGTTCTACGTTCTATCTCTAAGGTTTGTTTCCTCTTGTATCCTAAGGCTGGGACTGGCGAATAACACTTATACTGAAAGGGGTTGCCAAACTTCCAACACACTAGAGTCTCCTGAAATCTCAACATATATTTTTTCATCCAATCTTCATGATACTTTCAAGTAATGATCAGTACACCAATCCCACTTGGATGCCAAAGGTTAGTTCTCCTAGATTGAAGCATTCTTTTGGAGTAACAGGTTGAATTTTTAGGTTTCACTCTGTTTTCTCCTATATTGACAAATGTAGTTCGAACTCTAAATCAAACACGGTTTGCGCTAGCTTCTTGAAACTTGAAACAGTAAAGTAGTTCTACATTCTATTTTTATTTTTTGTTTCCTCTGGATGTAGACCTAAGCAGAGACTGACGAAAGACACATTCAATGAAAGGCGTTGTTAGGCTGCCAAAATACTACAGTCTCCTGAAATCTCAACATATTTTTTTTTCCGACCTTCATGATAATTTCAAGTAATGAGCAGTACAACAATAAAACGTGGATGTTCAAGTTTCATTCTCCTAGATTGAAGCATTCGTTTGCAGTAACAGCTTGAATTTTTAGTTTTCACTCTGTTTTCTCCTATATTGACAGATGAAGTTCGAACTCTAAATCAAACATGGTTTGTGCTAGCTTCTTGAAACTTGACACAATAAAGTAGTTCTACGTTCTATCTCTAAGGTTTGTTTCCTCTTGATGTAGCCTTAAGCAGAGCCTGGCGAATAACACTTTCAATGAAAGGCGTTGTTAAGCTTCCAAAAAACTACCGTCTCCTGAAATCCCAACATATATTTTTTCATCCAATCTTCATGATTCTTTCAAGTATTGATCAGTACACCAATCAAACGTGGATGCCCAAGTTTTGTTCTTCTAGGTTGTAGCATTCGTTTGCAGGAACAGTTAGAAATTATAGGTTTCACTCTGTTTTCTCCTATATTGACAGATGCAGTTCACACTCTAAATCAAACACGGTTTGTGCTAGCTTCTTGAAACTTGACACAATAAAGTAGTTCTACGTTCTATCTCTAAGGTTTGTTTCCTCTTGTATCCTAAAGCTGGGACTGTCGAATAACACTTATACTGAAAGGGGTTGCCAAACTTCCAACACACTAGAGTCTCCTGAAATCTCAACATATATTTTTTCATCCAATCTTCATGATACTTTCAAGTAATGGTCAGTACACCAATCCCACTTGGATGCCAAAGTTTAGTTCTCCTAGATTGAAGCATTCTTTTGGAGTAACAGTTTGAATTTTTAGGTTTCACTCTGTTTTCTCCTATATTGACAAATGTAGTTCGAACTCTAAATCAAACACGGTTTGTGCTAGCTTCGTGAAACTTGAAACAGTAAAGTAGTTCTACATTCTATTTTTATTTTTTGTTTCCTCTGGATGTAGACCTATGCAGAGACTGACGAAAGACACATTCAATGAAAGGCGTTGTTAGGCTGCCAAAATACTACAGTCTCCTGAAATCTCAACATATTTTTTTTTCCGACCTTCATGATAATTTCAAGTAATGAGCAGTACACCAATAAAACGTGGATGTTCAAGTTTCGTTCTCCTAGGTTGAAGCATTCCTTTGCAGTAACAGTTTGAATTTTTAGTATTCACTCTGTTTTCTCCTATATTGACAGATGCAGTTCGAACTCTAAATCAAACATGGTTTGTGCTAGCTTCTTGAAACTTGACACAATAAAGTAGTTCTACGTTCTATCTCTAAGGTTTGTTTCCTCTTGATGTAGCCTTAAGGAGAGACTGGCGAATAACACTTTCAATGAGAGGCGTTGTTAAGCTTCCAAAAAACCACCGTCTCCTGAAATCTCAACATATATTTTTTCATCCAATCTTCATGATTCTTTCAAGTATTGATCAGTACACCAATCAAACGTGGATGCCCAAGTTTTGTTCTTCTAGGTTGTAGCATTCGTTTGCAGGAACACTTAGAAATTATAGGTTTCACTCTGTTTTCTCCTATATTGACAGATGCAGTTAGAACTCTAAATCAAACACGGTTTGTGCTAGCTTCTTGAAACTTGACACAATAAAGTAGTTCTACGTTCTATCTCTAAGGTTTGTTTCCTCTTGATGTAGCCTTAAGGAGAGACTGGCGAATAACACTTTCAATGAGAGGCGTTGTTAAGCTTCCAAAAAACTACCGTCTCCTGAAATCTCAACATATATTTTTTCATCCAATCTTCATGATTCTTTCAAGTATTGATTAGTACACCAATCAAACGTGGATGCCCAAGTTTTGTTCTTCTAGGTTGTAGCATTCGTTTGCAGGAAGAGTTAGAAATTATAGGTTTCACTCTGTTTTCTCCTATATTGACAGATGCAGTTAGATCTCTAAATCAAACACGGTTTGTGCTAGCTTCTTGAAACTTGACACAATAAAGTAGTTCTACGTTCTATCTCTAAGGTTTGTTTCCTCTTGTATCCTAAAGCTGGGACTGGCGAATAACACTTATACTGAAAGGGGTTGCCAAACTTCCAACACACTAGAGTCTCCTGAATTCTCAACATATATTTTTTCATCCAATCTTCATGATACTTTCAAGTAATGATCAGTACACCAATCCCACTTGGATGCCAAGTTCAGTTCTCCTAGATTGAAGCATTCTTTTGGAGTAACAGTTTGAATTTTTAGGTTTCACTCTGTTTTCTCCTATATTGACAAATGTAGTTCAAACTCTAAATCAAACACGGTTTGTGCTAGCTTCTTGAAACTTGAAACAGTAAAGTAGTTCTACATTCTATTTTTATTTTTTGTTTCCTCTGGATGTAGACCTAAGCAGAGACTGACGAAGACACATTCAATGAAAGGCGTTGTTAGGCTGCCAAAATACTACAGTCTCCTGAAATCTCAACATATTTTTTTTTCCGACCTTCATGATAATTTCATGTAATGAGCAGTACACCAATAAAACGAGGATGTTCAAGTTTCGTTCTCCTAGGTTGAAGCATTCCTTTGCAGTAACAGTTTGAATTTTTAGTTTTCACTCTGTTTTCTCCTATATTGACAGATGCAGTTCGCACTATAAATCAAACATGGTTTGTGCTAGCTTCTTGAAACTTGACACAATAAAGTAGTTCTACGTTCTATCTCTAAGGTTTGTTTCCTCTTGATGTAGCCTTAAGGAGAGACTGGCGAATAACACTTTCAATGAGAGGCGTTGTTAAGCTTCCAAAGAACCTCCGTCTCCTGAAATCTCAACATATATATTTTTTCATCCAATCTTCATGATTCTCTCAAGTATTGATCAGTACACCAATCAAACGTGGATGCCCAAGTTTTGTTCTTCTAGGTTGTAGCATTCGTTTGCAGGAACAGTTAGAAATTATAGGTTTCACTCTGTTTTCTCCTATATTGACAGATGCAGTTAGAACTCTAAATCAAACACGGTTTGTGCTAGCTTCTTGAAACTTGACACAATAAAGTAGTTCTACGTTCTATCTCTAAGGTTTGTTTCCTCTTGTATCCTAAAGCTGGGACTGGCGAATAACACTTATACTGAAAGGAGTTGCCAAACTTCCAACACACTAGAGTCTCCTGAATTCTCAACATATATTTTTTCATCCAATCTTCATGATACTTTCAAGTAATGATCAGTACACCAATCCCACTTGGATGCCAAAGTTTAGTTCTCCTAGATTGAAGCATTCTTTTGGAGTAACAGTTTGAATTTTTAGGTTTCACTCTGTTTTCTCCTATATTGACAAATGTAGTTCAAACTCTAAATCAAACACGGTTTGTGCTAGCTTCTTGAAACTTGAAACAGTAAAGTAGTTCTACATTCTATTTTTATTTTTTGTTTCCTCTGGATGTAGACCTAAGCAGAGACTGACGAAAGACACATTCAATGAAAGGCGTTGTTAGGCTGCCAAAATACTACAGTCTCCTGAAATCTCTACATATTTTTTTTTCTGACCTTCATGATAATTTCATGTAATGAGCAGTACACCAATAAAACGAGGATGTTCAAGTTTCGTTCTCCTAGGTTGAAGCATTCGTTTGCAGTAACAGTTTGAATTTTTAGTTTTCACTCTGTTTTCTCCTATATTGACAGATGCAGTTCGAACTCTAAATCAAACATGGTTTGTGCTAGCTTCTTGAAACTTGACACAATAAAGTAGTTCTACGTTCTATCTCTAAGGTTTGTTTCCTCTTGTATCCTAAAGCTGGGACTGGCGAATAACACTTATACTGAAAGGGGTTGCCAAACTTCCAACACACTAGAGTCTCCTGAAATCTCAACGTATATTTTTTCATCCAATCTTCATGATACTTTCAAGTAATGGTCAGTACACCAATCCCACTTGGATGCCAAAGTTTAGTTCTCCTAGATTGAAGCATTCTTTTGGAGTAACAGTTTGAATTTTTAGGTTTCACTCTGTTTTCTCCTATATTGACAAATGTAGTTCGAACTCTAAATCAAACTCGGTTTGTGCTAGCTTCTTGAAAATTGAAACAGTAAAGTAGTTCCACATTCTATTTTTATTTTTTGTTTCCTCTGGATGTAGACCTAAGCAGAGACTGACGAAAGACACATTCAATGAAAGGCGTTGTTAGGCTGCCAAAATACTACAGTCTCCTGAAATCTCAACATATTTTTTTTCCGACCTTCATGATAATTTCAAGTAATGAGCAGTACACCAATAAAACGAGGATGTTCAAGTTTCGTTCTCCTAGGTTGATGCATTCGTTTGCAGTAACAGTTTGAATTTTTAGTTTTCACTCTGTTTTCTCTTATATTGACAGATGCAGTTCGAAACCTAAATCAAACATGGTTTGTGCTAGCTTCTTGAAACTTGACACAATAAAGTAGTTCTACGTTCTATCTCTAAGGTTTGTTTCCTCTTGATGTAGCCTTAAGCAGAGACTGGCGAATAACACGTTCAATGAGAGGCGTTGTTAAGCTTCCAAAAAACTACCGTCTCCTGAAATCTCAACATATATTTTTTCATCCAATCTTCATGATTCTTTCAAGTATTGATCAGTACACCAATCAAACGTGGATGCCCAAGTTTTGTTCTTCTAGGTTGTAGCATTCGTTTGCAGGAACAGTTAGAAATTATAGGTTTCACTCTGTTTTCTCCTATATTGACAGATGCAGTTAGAACTCTAAATCAAACACGGTTTGTGCTAGCTTCTTGAAACTTGACACAATAAAGTAGTTCTACGTTCTATCTCTAAGGTTTGTTTCCTCTTGTATCCTAAAGCTGGGACTGGCGAATAACACTTATACTGAAAGGGGTTGCCAAACTTCCAACACACAAGAGTCTCCTGAAATCTCAACATATATTTTTTCATCCAATCTTCATGATACTTTCAAGTAATGATCAGTACACCAATCCCACTTGGATGCCAAAGTTTAATTCTCCTAGATTGAAGCATTCTTTTGGAGTAACAGTTTGAATTTTTAGGTTTCACTCTGTTTTCTCCTATATTGACAAATGTAGTTCGAACTCTAAATCAAACACGGTTTGTGCTAGCTTCTTGAAACTTGAAACAGTAAGGTAGTTCTACATTCTATTTTTATTTTTTGTTTCCCCTGGATGTAGACCTAAGCAGAGACTGACGAAAGACACATTCAATGAAAGTCATTTGTTAGGCTGCCAAAATACTACTGTCTCCTGAAATCTCAACATATTTTTTTTCCGACCTTCATGATAATTTCAAGTAATGAGCAGTACACCAATAAAACGTGGATGTTCAAGTTCCGTTCTCCTAGGTTGAAGCATTCGTTTGCAGTAACAGTTTGAATTTTTAGTTTTCACTCTGTTTTCTCCTATATTGACAGATGCAGTTCGAACTCTAAATCAAACATGGTTTGTGCTAGCTTCTTGAAACTTGACACAATAAAGTAGTTCTACGTTCTATCTCTAAGGTTTGTTTCCTCTTGATGTAGCCTTAAGCAGAGACTGGCGAATAACTCTTTCATGAGAGGCGTTGTTAAGCTTCCAAAAAACTACAGTCTCCTGAAATCTCAACATATATTTTTTCATCCAATCTTCATGATTCTTTCAAGTATTGATCAGTACACCAATCAAACGTGGATGCCCAAGTTTTGTTCTTCTAGGTTGTAGCATTCGTTTGCAGGAACAGTTAGAAATTATAGGTTTCACTCTGTTTTCTCCTATATTGACAGATGCAGTTCGAACTCTAAATCAAACATGGTTTGTGCTAGCTTCTTGAAACTTGACACAATAAAGTAGTTCTACGTTCTATCTCTAAGGTTTGTTTCCTCTTGATGTAGCCTTAAGCAGAGACTGGCGAATAACACTTTCAATGAAAGGCGTTGTTAGCTTCCAAAAAACTACCGTCTCCTGAAATCTCAACATATATTTTTTCATCCAATCTTCATGATTCTTTCAAGTATTGATCAGTACACCAATCAAACGTGGATGCCCAAGTTTTGTTCTTCTAGGTTGTAGCATTCGTTTGCAGGAACAGTTAGAAATTATAGGTTTCACTCTGTTTTCTCCTATATTGACAGATGCAGTTAGAACTCTAAATCAAACACGGTTTGTGCTAGCTTCTTGAAACTTGACACAGTAAAGTAGTTCTACTTTCTATCTCTAAGGTTTGTTTCCTCTTGTATCCTAAAGCTGGGACTGGTGAATAACACTTATACTGAAAGGGGTTGCCAAACTTCCAACACACAAGAGTCTCCTGAAATCTCAACATATATTTTTTCATCCAATCTTCATGATACTTTCAAGTAATGATCAGTACACCAATCCCACTTGGATGCCAAAGTTTAGTTCTCCTAGACTGAAGCATTCTTTTGGAGTAACAGTTTGAATTTTTAGGTTTCACTCTGTTTTCTCCTATATTGACAAATGTATTTCGAACTCTAAATCAAACACGGTTTGTGCTAGCTTCTTGAAACTTGAAACAGTAAAGTAGTTCTACATTCTATTTTTATTTTTTGTTTCCTCTGGATGTAGACCTAAGCAGAGACTGACAAAAGACACATTCAATGAAAGGCGTTGTTAGGCTGCCAAAATACTACAGGCTCCTGAAATCTCAACATATTTTTTTTTCCGACCTTCATGATCATTTCAAGTAATGAGCAGTACACCAATAAAACGTGGATGTTCAAGTTTCGTTCTCCTAGCTTGAAGCATTCGTTTGCAGTAACAGTTTGAATTTTTAGTTTTCACTCTGTTTTCTCCTATATTGACAGATGCAGTTCGAACTCTAAATCAAACATGGTTTGTGCTAGCTTCTTGAAACTTGACACGATAAAGTAGTTCTACGTTCTATCTCTAAGGTTTGTTTCCTCTTGATGTAGCCTTAAGCAGAGACTGGCGAATAACACTTTCAATGAAAGGCGTTGTTAAGCTTCCCAAAAACTACCGTCTCCTGAAATCTCAACATATATTTTTTCATCCAATCTTCATGATTCTTTCAAGTATTGATCAGTACACCAATCAAACGTGGATGCCCAAGTTTTGTTCTTCTAGGTTGTAGCATTCGTTTGCAGGAACAGTTAGAAATTATAGGTTTCACTCTGTTTTCTCCTATATTGACAGATGCAGTTAGAACTCTAAATCAAACACGGTTTGTGCTAGCTTCTTGAAACTTGACACAATAAAGTAGTTCTACGTTCTATCTCTAAGGTTTGTTTCCTCTTGTATCCTAAAGCTGGGACTGGCGAATAACACTTATACTGAAAGGGGTTGCCAAACTTCCAACACACTAGAGTCTCCTGAAATCTCAACATATATTTTTTCATCCAATCTTCATGATACTTTCAAGTAATGATCAGTACACCAATCCCACTTGGATGCCAAAGTTTAGTTCTCCTAGATTGTAGCATTCTTTTGGAGTAACAGTTTGAATTTTTAGGTTTCACTCTGTTTTCTCCTATATTGACAAATGTAGTTCGAACTCTAAATCAAACACGGTTTGTGCTAGCTTCTTGAAACTTGAAACAGTAAAGTAGTTCTACATTCTGTTTTTATTTTTTGTTTCCTCTGGATGTAGACCTAAGCAGAGACTCACGAAAGACACATTCAATGAAAGGCGTTGTTAGGCTGCCAAAATACTACAGTCTCCTGAAATCTCAACATATTTTTTTTCCGACCTTCATGATCATTTAAAGTAATGAGCAGTACACCAATAAAACGTGGATGTTCAAGTTTCGTTCTCCTAGGTTGAAGCATTCGTTTGCAGTAACAGTTTGAATTTTTAGTTTTCACTCTGTTTTCTCCTATATTGACAGATGCAGTTCGAACTCTAAATCAAACACGGTTTGTGCTAGCTTCTTGAAACTTGACACAATAAAGTAGTTCTACATTCTATTTTTATTTTTTGTTTCCTCTGGATGTAGACCTAAGCAGAGACTGACGAAAGACACATTCAATGAAACGCGTTGTTAGGCTGCCAAAATACTACAGTCTCCTGAAATCTCAACATATTTTTCTTTTCCGACCTTCATGATAATTTCATGTAATCAGCAGTACACCAATAAAACGTGGATGTTCAAGTTTCGTTCTCCTAGCTTGAAGAATTCGTTTGCAGTAACAGTTTGAATTTTTAGTTTTCACTCTGTTTTCTCGTATATTGACAGATGCAGTTCGAACACTAAATCAAACATGGTTTGTGCTAGCTTCTTGAAACTTGACACAATAAAGAAGTTCTACGTTCTCTCTCTAAGGTTTGTTTCCTCTTGATGTAGCCTTAAGCAGAGACTGGCGAATAACACTTACAATGAAAGGCGTTGTTAAGCTTCCCAAAAACTACCGTCTCCTGAAATCTCAACATATATTTTTTCATCCAATCTTCATGATTCTTTCAAGTATTGATCAGTACACCAATCAAACGTGGATGCCCAAGTTTTGTTCTTCTAGGTTGTAGCATTCGTTTGCAGGAACAGTTAGAAATTATAGGTTTCACTCTGTTTTCTCCTATATTGACAGATGCAGTTAGAACTCTAAATCAAACACGGTTTGTGCTAGCTTCTTGAAACTTGACACAATAAAGTAGTTCTACGTTCTATCTCTAAGGTTTGTTTCCTCTTGTATCCTAAAGCTGGGACTACGAATAACACTTATACTGAAAGGGGTTGCCAAACTGCCAACACACTAGAGTCTCCTGAAATCTCAACATGTATTTTTTCATCCAATCTTCATGATACTTTCAAGAAATGATCAGTACACCAATCCCACTTGGATGCCAAAGTTTAGTTCTCCTAGATTGAAGCATTCTTTTGGAGTAACAGTTTGAATTTTTAGGTTTCACTCTGTTTTCTCCTATATTGACAAATGTAGTTCGAACTCTAAATCAAACACGGTTTGTGCTAGCTTCTTGAAACTTGAAACAGTAAAGTAGTTCTACATTCTATTTTTATTTTTTGTTTCCTCTGGATGGAGACCTAAGCAGAGACTGACGAAAGACACATTCAATGAAAGGCGTTGTTAGGCTGCCAAAATACTACAGTCTCCTGAAATCTCAACATATTTTTTTTTCCGAACTTCATGATAATTTCATGTAATAAGCAGTACACCAATAAAACGTGGATGTTCAAGTTTCGTTCTCCTAGGTTGAAGCATTCGTTTGCAGTAACAGTTTGAATTTTTAGTTTTCACTCTGTTTTCTCCTATATTGACAGATGCAGTTCGAACTCTAATCAAACATGGTTTGTGGTAGCTTCTTGAAACTTGACACAATTAAGTAGTTCTACGTTCTATCTCTAAGATTTGTTTCCTCTTGATGTAGCCTTAAGCAGAGACTGGCGAATAACACTTTCAATGAAAGGCGTTGTTAAGCTTCCAAAAAACTACCGTCTCCTGAAATCTCAACATATTTTTTTTCATCCAATCTTCATGATTCTTTCAAGTATTGATCAATACACCAATCAAACGTGGATGCCCAAGTTTTGTTCTTCTAGGTTGTAGCATTCGTTTGCAGGAACAGTTAGAAATTATAGGTTTCACTCTGTTTTCTCCTATACTGACAGATGCAGTTAGAACTCTAAATCAAACACGGTTTGTGCTAGCTTCTTGAAACTTGACACAATAAAGTAGTTCTACGTTCTATCTCTAAGGTTTGTTTCCTCTTGTATCCTAAAGCTGGGACTGGCGAATAACACTTATACTGAAAGGGGTTGATAAACTTCCAACTCACTAGAGTCTCCTGAAATCTCAACATATATTTTTTCATTAAATCTTCATGATTCTTTCAAGTATTGATCAGTACACCAATCAAACGTGGATGCCCAAGTTTTGTTCTTCTAGGTTGTAGCATTCGTTTGCAGGAACAGTTAAAATTATAGGTTTTACTCTGTTTTCTCCTATATTCACAGATGCAGTTAGAACTCTAAATCAAACACGGTTGTGCTAGCTTCTTGAAACTTGACACAGTAAAGTAGTTCTACGTTCTATCTCTAAGGTTTGTTTCCACTTGATGTAGCCTTAAGCAGAGACTGGCGAATAACACTTTCAATGAAAGGCGTGTTAAGCTTCCAAAAAACTACCGTCTCCTGAAATCTCAACATATATTTTTTGATCCAATCTTCATGATTCTTTCAAGTATTGATCAGTACACCAATCAAACGTGGATGCCCAAGTTTTGTTCTTCTAGGTTGTAGCATTCGTTTGCAGGAACAGTTAGAAATTATAGGTTTCACTCTGTTTTCTCCTATATTGACAGATGCAGTTAGAACTCTAAATCAAACACGGTTTGTGCTAGCTTCTTGAAACTTGACACAATAAAGTAGTTCTACGTTCTATCTCTAAGGTTTGTTTCCTCTTGTATCCTAAAGCTGGGACTGGCGAATAACACTTATACTGAAAGGGGTTGCCAAACTTCCAACACACTAGAGTCTCCTGAAATCTCAACATATATTTTTTCATCCAATCTTCATGATACTTTCAAGTAATGATCAGTACACCAATCCCACTTGGATGCCAAAGTTTAGTTCTCCTAGATTGAAGCATTCTTTTGGAGTAACAGTTTGAATTTTTAGGTTTCACTCTGTTTTCTCCTATATTGACAAATGTAGTTCGAACTCTAAATCAAACAGGGTTTGTGCTAGCTTCTTGAAACTTGAAACAGTAAAGTAGTTCTACATTCTATTTTTATTTTTTGTTTCCTCTGGATGTAGACCTAAGCAGAGACTGACGAAAGACACATTCAATGAAAGGCGTTGTTAGGCTGCCAAAATACTACAGTCTCCTGAAATATCAACATATTTTTTTTTCCGACCTTCATGATAATTTCATGTAATCAGCAGTACACCAATGAAACGTGGATGTTCAAGTTTCGTTCTCCTAGCTTGAAGCATTCGTTTGCAGTAACAGTTTGAATTTTTAGTTTTCACTCTGTTTTCTCCTATATTGACAGATGCATTTCGAACTCTAAATCAAACATGGTTTGTGGTAGCTTCTTGAAACTTGACACAATAAAGTAGTTCTACGTTCTATCTCTAAGATTTGTTTCGTCTTGATGTAGCCTTAAGCAGAGACTGGCGAATAACACTTTCAATGAAAGGCGTTGTTAAGCTTCCAAAAAACTACCGTCTCCTGAAATCTCAACATATATTTTTTCATCCAATCTTCATGATTCTTTCAAGTATTCATCAGTACACCAATCAAACGTGGATGCCCAAGTTTTGTTCTTCTAGTTTGTAGCATTCGTTTGCAGGAACAGTTAGAAATTATAGGTTTCACTCTGTTTTCTCCTATATTGACAGATGCAGTTAGAACTATAAATCAAACACGGTTTGTGCTAGCTTCTTGAAACTTGACACAATAAAGTAGTTCTACGTTCTATCTCTAAGGTTTGTTTCCTCTTGTATCCTAAAGCTGGGACTGGCGAATAACACTTATACTGAAAGGGGTTGCCAAACTTCCAACACACTAGAGTCTCCTGAAATCTCAACATATATTTTTTCATCCAATCTTCATGATACTTTCAAGTAATGATCAGTACACCAATCCCACTTGGATGCCAAAGTTTAGTTCTCCTAGATTGAAGCATTCTTTTGGAGTAACAGTTTGAATTTTTAGGTTTCACTCTGTTTTCCCCTATATTGACAGATGCAGTTCGAACTCTAAATCAAACACGGTTTGTGCTAGCTTCTTGAAACTTGAAACAGTAAAGTAGTTCTACATTCTATTTTTATTTTTTGTTTCCTCTGGATGTAGACCTAAGCAGAGACTGACGAAAGACACATTCAATGAAAGGCGTTGTTAGGCTGCCAAAATACTACAGTCTCCTGAAATCTCAACATATTTTTTTTTCCGAACTTCATGATAATTTCATGTAATCAGCAGTACACCAATAAAACGTGGATGTTCAAGTTTCGTTCTCCTAGCTTGAAGCATTCGTTTGCAGTAACTGTTTGAATTTTTAGATTTCACTCTGTTTTCTCCTATATTGTCAGGTGCAGTTCGAACTCTAAATCAAACATGGTTTGTGGTAGCTTCTTGAAACTTGACACAATAAAGTAGTTCTACGTTCTATCTCTAAGGTTTGTTTCCTCTTGATGTAGCCTTAAGCAGAGACTGGCGAATAACACTTTCAATGAAAGGCGTTGTTAAGCTTCCAAAAAACTACCGTCTCCTGAAATCTCAACATATATTTTTTCATCCAATCTTCATGATTCTTTCAAGTATTGATCAGTACACCAATCAAACGTGGATGCCCAAGTTTTGTTCTTCTAGGTTGTAGCATTCGTTTGCAGGAACAGTTAGAAATTATAGGTTTCACTCTGTTTTCTCCTATATTGACAGATGCAGTTAGAACTCTAAATCAAACACGGTTTGTGCTAGCTTCTTGAAACTTGACACAATAAAGTAGTTCTACGTTCTATCTCTAAGGTTTGTTTCCTCTTGTATCCTAAAGCTGGGACTGGCGAATAACACTTATACTGAAAGGGGTTGCCAAACTTCCAACACACTAGAGTCTCCTGAAATCTCAACATATATTTTTTCATCCAATCTTCATGATACTTTCAAGTAATGATCAGTACACCAATCCCACTTGGATGCCAAAGTTTAGTTCTCCTAGATTGTAGCATTCTTTTGGAGTAACAGTTTGAATTTTTAGGTTTCACTCTGTTTTCTCCTATATTGACAAATGTAGTTCGAACTCTAAATCAAACACGGTTTGTGCTAGCTTCTTGAAACTTGAAACAGTAAAGTAGTTCTACATTCTGTTTTTATTTTTTGTTTCCTCTGGATGTAGACCTAAGCAGAGACTCACGAAAGACACATTCAATGAAAGGCGTTGTTAGGCTGCCAAAATACTACAGTCTCCTGAAATCTCAACATATTTTTTTTCCGACCTTCATGATCATTTAAAGTAATGAGCAGTACACCAATAAAACGTGGATGTTCAAGTTTCGTTCTCCTAGGTTGAAGCATTCGTTTGCAGTAACAGTTTGAATTTTTAGTTTTCACTCTGTTTTCTCCTATATTGACAGATGCAGTTCGAACTCTAAATCAAACACGGTTTGTGCTAGCTTCTTGAAACTTGACACAATAAAGTAGTTCTACATTCTATTTTTATTTTTTGTTTCCTCTGGATGTAGACCTAAGCAGAGACTGACGAAAGACACATTCAATGAAACGCGTTGTTAGGCTGCCAAAATACTACAGTCTCCTGAAATCTCAACATATTTTTCTTTTCCGACCTTCATGATAATTTCATGTAATCAGCAGTACACCAATAAAACGTGGATGTTCAAGTTTCGTTCTCCTAGCTTGAAGAATTCGTTTGCAGTAACAGTTTGAATTTTTAGTTTTCACTCTGTTTTCTCGTATATTGACAGATGCAGTTCGAACACTAAATCAAACATGGTTTGTGCTAGCTTCTTGAAACTTGACACAATAAAGAAGTTCTACGTTCTCTCTCTAAGGTTTGTTTCCTCTTGATGTAGCCTTATGCAGAGACTGGCGAATAACACTTACAATGAAAGGCGTTGTTAAGCTTCCCAAAAACTACCGTCTCCTGAAATCTCAACATATATTTTTTCATCCAATCTTCATGATTCTTTCAAGTATTGATCAGTACACCAATCAAACGTGGATGCCCAAGTTTTGTTCTTCTAGGTTGTAGCATTCGTTTGCAGGAACAGTTAGAAATTATAGGTTTCACTCTGTTTTCTCCTATATTGACAGATGCAGTTAGAACTCTAAATCAAACACGGTTTGTGCTAGCTTCTTGAAACTTGACACAATAAAGTAGTTCTACGTTCTATCTCTAAGGTTTGTTTCCTCTTGTATCCTAAAGCTGGGACTACGAATAACACTTATACTGAAAGGGGTTGCCAAACTGCCAACACACTAGAGTCTCCTGAAATCTCAACATGTATTTTTTCATCCAATCTTCATGATACTTTCAAGTAATGATCAGTACACCAATCCCACTTGGATGCCAAAGTTTAGTTCTCCTAGATTGAAGCATTCTTTTGGAGTAACAGTTTGAATTTTTAGGTTTCACTCTGTTTTCTCCTATATTGACAAATGTAGTTCGAACTCTAAATCAAACACGGTTTGTGCTAGCTTCTTGAAACTTGAAACAGTAAAGTAGTTCTACATTCTATTTTTATTTTTTGTTTCCTCTGGATGGAGACCTAAGCAGAGACTGACGAAAGACACATTCAATGAAAGGCGTTGTTAGGCTGCCAAAATACTACAGTCTCCTGAAATCTCAACATATTTTTTTTTCCGAACTTCATGATAATTTCATGTAATAAGCAGTACACCAATAAAACGTGGATGTTCAAGTTTCGTTCTCCTAGGTTGAAGCATTCGTTTGCAGTAACAGTTTGAATTTTTAGTTTTCACTCTGTTTTCTCCTATATTGACAGATGCAGTTCGAACTCTAATCAAACATGGTTTGTGGTAGCTTCTTGAAACTTGACACAATTAAGTAGTTCTACGTTCTATCTCTAAGATTTGTTTCCTCTTGATGTAGCCTTAAGCAGAGACTGGCGAATAACACTTTCAATGAAAGGCGTTGTTAAGCTTCCAAAAAACTACCGTCTCCTGAAATCTCAACATATTTTTTTTCATCCAATCTTCATGATTCTTTCAAGTATTGATCAATACACCAATCAAACGTGGATGCCCAAGTTTTGTTCTTCTAGGTTGTAGCATTCGTTTGCAGGAACAGTTAGAAATTATAGGTTTCACTCTGTTTTCTCCTATACTGACAGATGCAGTTAGAACTCTAAATCAAACACGGTTTGTGCTAGCTTCTTGAAACTTGACACAATAAAGTAGTTCTACGTTCTATCTCTAAGGTTTGTTTCCTCTTGTATCCTAAAGCTGGGACTGGCGAATAACACTTATACTGAAAGGGGTTGATAAACTTCCAACTCACTAGAGTCTCCTGAAATCTCAACATATATTTTTTCATTAAATCTTCATGATTCTTTCAAGTATTGATCAGTACACCAATCAAACGTGGATGCCCAAGTTTTGTTCTTCTAGGTTGTAGCATTCGTTTGCAGGAACAGTTAAAATTATAGGTTTTACTCTGTTTTCTCCTATATTCACAGATGCAGTTAGAACTCTAAATCAAACACGGTTGTGCTAGCTTCTTGAAACTTGACACAGTAAAGTAGTTCTACGTTCTATCTCTAAGGTTTGTTTCCACTTGATGTAGCCTTAAGCAGAGACTGGCGAATAACACTTTCAATGAAAGGCGTGTTAAGCTTCCAAAAAACTACCGTCTCCTGAAATCTCAACATATATTTTTTGATCCAATCTTCATGATTCTTTCAAGTATTGATCAGTACACCAATCAAACGTGGATGCCCAAGTTTTGTTCTTCTAGGTTGTAGCATTCGTTTGCAGGAACAGTTAGAAATTATAGGTTTCACTCTGTTTTCTCCTATATTGACAGATGCAGTTAGAACTCTAAATCAAACACGGTTTGTGCTAGCTTCTTGAAACTTGACACAATAAAGTAGTTCTACGTTCTATCTCTAAGGTTTGTTTCCTCTTGTATCCTAAAGCTGGGACTGGCGAATAACACTTATACTGAAAGGGGTTGCCAAACTTCCAACACACTAGAGTCTCCTGAAATCTCAACATATATTTTTTCATCCAATCTTCATGATACTTTCAAGTAATGATCAGTACACCAATCCCACTTGGATGCCAAAGTTTAGTTCTCCTAGATTGAAGCATTCTTTTGGAGTAACAGTTTGAATTTTTAGGTTTCACTCTGTTTTCTCCTATATTGACAAATGTAGTTCGAACTCTAAATCAAACAGGAGTTGTGCTAGCTTCTTGAAACTTGAAACAGTAAAGTAGTTCTACATTCTATTTTTATTTTTTGTTTCCTCTGGATGTAGACCTAAGCAGAGACTGACGAAAGACACATTCAATGAAAGGCGTTGTTAGGCTGCCAAAATACTACAGTCTCCTGAAATATCAACATATTTTTTTTTCCGACCTTCATGATAATTTCATGTAATCAGCAGTACACCAATGAAACGTGGATGTTCAAGTTTCGTTCTCCTAGCTTGAAGCATTCGTTTGCAGTAACAGTTTGAATTTTTAGTTTTCACTCTGTTTTCTCCTATATTGACAGATGCATTTCGAACTCTAAATCAAACATGGTTTGTGGTAGCTTCTTGAAACTTGACACAATAAAGTAGTTCTACGTTCTATCTCTAAGATTTGTTTCGTCTTGATGTAGCCTTAAGCAGAGACTGGCGAATAACACTTTCAATGAAAGGCGTTGTTAAGCTTCCAAAAAACTACCGTCTCCTGAAATCTCAACATATATTTTTTCATCCAATCTTCATGATTCTTTCAAGTATTCATCAGTACACCAATCAAACGTGGATGCCCAAGTTTTGTTCTTCTAGTTTGTAGCATTCGTTTGCAGGAACAGTTAGAAATTATAGGTTTCACTCTGTTTTCTCCTATATTGACAGATGCAGTTAGAACTATAAATCAAACACGGTTTGTGCTAGCTTCTTGAAACTTGACACAATAAAGTAGTTCTACGTTCTATCTCTAAGGTTTGTTTCCTCTTGTATCCTAAAGCTGGGACTGGCGAATAACACTTATACTGAAAGGGGTTGCCAAACTTCCAACACACTAGAGTCTCCTGAAATCTCAACATATATTTTTTCATCCAATCTTCATGATACTTTCAAGTAATGATCAGTACACCAATCCCACTTGGATGCCAAAGTTTAGTTCTCCTAGATTGAAGCATTCTTTTGGAGTAACAGTTTGAATTTTTAGGTTTCACTCTGTTTTCCCCTATATTGACAGATGCAGTTCGAACTCTAAATCAAACACGGTTTGTGCTAGCTTCTTGAAACTTGAAACAGTAAAGTAGTTCTACATTCTATTTTTATTTTTTGTTTCCTCTGGATGTAGACCTAAGCAGAGACTGACGAAAGACACATTCAATGAAAGGCGTTGTTAGGCTGCCAAAATACTACAGTCTCCTGAAATCTCAACATATTTTTTTTTCCGAACTTCATGATAATTTCATGTAATCAGCAGTACACCAATAAAACGTGGATGTTCAAGTTTCGTTCTCCTAGCTTGAAGCATTCGTTTGCAGTAACTGTTTGAATTTTTAGATTTCACTCTGTTTTCTCCTATATTGTCAGGTGCAGTTCGAACTCTAAATCAAACATGGTTTGTGGTAGCTTCTTGAAACTTGACACAATAAAGTAGTTCTACGTTCTATCTCTAAGGTTTGTTTCCTCTTGATGTAGCCTTAAGCAGAGACTGGCGAATAACACTTTCAATGAAAGGCGTTGTTAAGCTTCCAAAAAACTACCGTCTCCTGAAATCTCAACATATATTTTTTCATCCAATCTTCATGATTCTTTCAAGTATTGATCAGTACACCAATCAAACGTGGATGCCCAAGTTTTGTTCTTCTAGGTTGTAGCATTCGTTTGCAGGAACAGTTAGAAATTATAGGTTTCACTCTGTTTTCTCCTATATTGACAGATGCAGTTAGAACTCTAAATCAAACACGGTTTGTGCTAGCTTCTTGAAACTTGACACAATAAAGTAGTTCTACGTTCTATCTCGAAGGTTTGTTTCCTCTTGTATCCTAAAGCTGGGACTGGCGAATAACACTTATACTGAAAGGGGTTGCCAAACTTCCAACACACTAGAGTCTCCTGAAATCTCAACATATATTTTTTCATCCAATCTTCATGATACTTTCAAGTAATGATCAGTACACTAATCCCACTTGGATGCCAAAGTTTAGTTCTCCTAGATTGAAGCATTCTTTTGGAGTAACAGTTTGAATTTTTAGGTTTCACTCTGTTTTCCCCTATATTGACAGATGCAGTTAGAACTCAAAATCAAACACGGTTTGTGCTAGCTTCTTGAAACTTGACACAATAAAGTAGTTCTACGTTCTATCTCTAAGGTTTGTTTCCTCTGTCCTAAAGCTGGGACTGGCAAATAACACTTATACTGAAAGGGGTTGCCAAACTTCCAACACACTAGAGTCTCCTGAAATCTCAACATATATTTTTTCATCCAATCTTCATGATACTTTCAAGTAATGATCAGTACACCAATCCCACTTGGATGCCAATTTTAGTTCTCCTAGATTGAAGCATTCTTTTGGAGTAACAGTTTGAATTTTTAGGTTTCACTCTGTTTTCTCCTATATTGACAAATGTAGTTCTAAATCTAAATCAAACACGGTTTGTGCTAGCTTCTTGAAACTTGAAACAGTAAAGTAGATCTACATTCTATTTTTATTTTTTGTTTCCTCTGGATGTAGACCTAAGCAGAGACTGACGAAAGACACATTCAATGAAAGGCGTTGTTAGGCTGCCAAAATACTACAGTCTCCTGAAATCTCAACGTATTTTTTTTTCCGAACTTCATGATAATTTCATGTAATCAGCAGTACACCAATAAAACGTGGATGTTCAAGTTTCGTTCTCCTAGCTTGAAGAATTCGTTTGCAGTAACAGTTTGAATTTTTAGTTTTCACTCTGTTTTCTCCTATATTGACAGATGCAGTTCGAACTCTAAATCAAACATTGTTTGTGCTAGCTTCTTGAAACTTGACACAATAAAGTAGTTCTACGTTCTATCTCTAAGGTTTGTTTCCTCTTGATGTAGCCTTAAGCAGAGACTGGCGAATAACACTTTCAATGAAAGGCGTTGTTAAGCTTCCAAAAAACTACCATCTCCTGAAATCTCAACATATATTTTTTCATCCAATCTTCATGATTCTTTCAAGTATTGATCAGTACACCAATCAAACGTGGATGCCCAAGTTTTGTTCTTCTAGGTTGTAGCATTTGTTTGCAGGAACAGTTAGAAATTATAGGTATCACTCTGTTTTCTCCTATATTGACAGATGCAGTAAGAACTCTAAATCAAACACGGTTTGTGCTAGCTTCTTGAAACTTGACACAATAAAGTAGTTCTACGTTCTATCTCTAAGGTTTGTTTCCTCTTGTATCCTAAAGCTGGGAGTGGCGAATAACACTTATACTGAAAGGGGTTGCCAAACTTCCAACACACTAGAGTCTCCTGAAATCTCAACATATATTTTTTCATCCAATCTTCATCATACTTTCAAGTAATGATCAGTACACCAATCCCACTTGGATGCCAAAGTTTAGTTCTCCTTGATTGAAGCATTCTTTTGGAGTAACAGTTTGAATTTTTAGGTTTCACTCTGTTTTCCCCTATATTGACAGATGCAGTTAGAACTCTAAATCAAACACGGTTTGTGCTAGCTTCTTGAAACTTGACACAATAAAGTAGTTCTACGTTCTATCTCTAAGGTTTGTTTCCTCTTGTATCCTAAAGCTGGGACTGGCGAATAACACTTATACTGAAAGGGGTTGCCAAACTTCCAACACCCTAGAGTCTCCTGAAATCTCAACATATATTTTTTCATCCAATCTTCATGATACTTTCAAGTAATGATCAGTACACCAATCCCACTTGGATGCCAAAGTTTAGTTCTCCTACATTGAAGCATTCTTTTGGAGTAACAGTTTGAATTTTTAGGTTTCACTCTGTTTTCTCCTATATTGACAAATGTAGTTCGAACTCTAAATCAAACACGGTTTGTGCTAGCTTCTTGAAACTTGAAACAGTAAAGTAGTTCTACATTCTATTTTTATTTTTTGTTTCCTCTGGATGTAGACCTAAGCAGAGACTGACGAAAGACACATTCAATGAAAGGCGTTGTTAGGCTGCCAAAATACTACAGTCTTTTGAAATCTCAACATATTTTTTTTTCCGACCTTCATGATAATTTCATGTAATCAGCAGTACACCAATAAAACGTGGATGTTCAAGTTTCGTTCTCCTAGCTTGAAGCATTCGTTTGCAGTAACAGTTTGAATTTTTAGTTTTCACTCTGTTTTCTCCTATATTGACAGATGCAGTTCGAACTCTAAATCAAACACGGTTTGTGCTAGCTTCTTGAAACTTGAAACAGTAAAGTAGTTCTACATTCTATTTTTATTTTTTGTTTCCTCTGGATGGAGACCTAAGCAGAGACTGACGAAAGACACATTCAATGAAAGGCGTTGTTAGGCTGCCAAAATACTACAGTCTCCTGAAATCTCAACATATTTTTTTCTCCGAACTTCATGATAATTTCATGTAATCAGCAGTACACCAATAAAACGTGGATGTTCAAGTTTCGTTCTCCTAGGCTGAAGCATTCGTTTGCAGTAACAGTTTGAATTTTTAGTTTTCACTCTGTTTTCTCCTATATTGACAGATGCATTTCGAACTCTAAATCAAACATGGTTTGTGGTAGCTTCTTGAAACTTGACACAAAAAAGTAGTTCTAGGTTCTGTCTCTAAGATTTGTTTCCTCTTGATGTAGCCTTAAGCAGAGACTGGCGAATAACACTTTCAATGAAAGGCGTTGTTAAGCTTCCAAAAAACTACCGTCTCCTGAAATCTCAACATATATTTTTTCATCCAATCTTCATGATTCTTTCAAGTATTGATCAGTACACCAATCAAACGTGGATGCCCAAGTTTTGTTCTTCTAGGTTGTAGCATTCGTTTGCAGGAACAGTTAGAAATTATAGGTTTCACTCTGTTTTCTCCTATATTGACAGATGCAGTTAGAACTCTAAATCAAACACGGTTTGTGCTAGCTTCTTGAAACTTGACACAATAAAGTAGTTCTACGTTCTATCTCTAAGGTTTGTTTCCTCTTGTATCCTAAAGCTGGGACTGGCGAATAACACTTATACTGAAAGGGGTTGTCAAACTTCCAACACACTAGAGTCTCCTGAAATCTCAACATATATTTTTTCATCCAATCTTCATGATACTTTCAAGTAATGATCAGTACACCAATCCCACTTGGATGCCAAAGTTTAGTTCTCCTAGATTGAAGCATTCTTTTGGAGTAACAGTTTGAATTTTTAGGTTTCACTCTGTTTTCCCCTATATTGACAGATGCAGTTAGAACTCTAAATCAAACACGGTTTGTGCTAGCTTCTTGAAACTTGACACAATAAAGTAGTTCTACGTTCTATCTCTAAGGTTTGTTTCCTCTTGTATCCTAAAGCTGGGACTGGCGAATAACACTTATACTGAAAGGGGTTGCCAAACTTCCAACACCCTAGAGTCTCCTGAAATCTCAACATATATTTTTTCATCCAATCTTCATGATACTTTCAAGTAATGATCAGTACACCAATCCCACTTGGATGCCAAAGTTTAGTTCTCCTACATTGAAGCATTCTTTTGGAGTAACAGTTTGAATTTTTAGGTTTCACTCTGTTTTCTCCTATATTGACAAATGTAGTTCGAACTCTAAATCAAACACGGTTTGTGCTAGCTTCTTGAAACTTGAAACAGTAAAGTAGTTCTACATTCTATTTTTATTTTTTGTTTCCTCTGGATGTAGACGTAAGCAGAGACTGACGAAAGACACATTCAATGAAAGGCGTTGTTAGGCTGCCAAAATACTACAGTCTTTTGAAATCTCAACATATTTTTTTTTCCGACCTTCATGATAATTTCATGTAATCAGCAGTACACCAATAAAACGTGGATGTTCAAGTTTCGTTCTCCTAGCTTGAAGCATTCGTTTGCAGTAACAGTTTGAATTTTTAGTTTTCACTCTGTTTTCTCCTATATTGACAGATGCAGTTCGAACTCTAAATCAAACATGGTTTGTGCTAGCTTCTTGAAACTTGACACAATAAAGTAGTTCTACGTTCTATCTCTAAGGTTTGTTTCCTCTTGATGTAGCCTTAAGCAGAGACTGGCGAATAACACTTTCAATGAAAGGCGTTGTTAAGCTTCCAAAAAACTACCATCTCCTGAAATCTCAACATATATTTTTTCATCCAATCTTCATGATTCATTCAAGTATTGATCAGTACACCAATCAAACGTGGATGCCCAAGTTTTGTTCTTCTAGGTTGTAGCATTCGTTTGCAGGAACAGTTAGAAATTATAGGTTTCACTCTGTTTTCTCCTGTATTGACAGATGCAGTTAGAACTCTAAATCAAACACGGTTTGTGCTAGCTTCTTGAAACTTGACACAATAAAGTAATTCTACGTTCTATCTCTAAGGTTTGTTTCCTCTTGTATCCTAAAGCTGGGACTGGCGAATAACACTTATACAGAAAGGGGTTGCCAAACATCCAACACACTAGAGTCTCCTGAAATCTCAACATATATTTTTTCATCCAATTTTCATCATACTTTCAAGTAATGATCAGTACACCAATCCCACTTGGATGCCAAAGTTTAGTTCTCCTAGATTGAAGCATTCTTTTGGAGTAACAGTTTGAATTTTTAGGTTTCACTCTGTTTTTCAATATATTGACAGATGCAGTTAGAACTCTAAATCAAACACGGTTTGTGCTAGCTTCTTGAAACTTGACACAATAAAGTAGTTCTACGTTCTATCTCTAAGGTTTGTTTCCTCTTGTATCCTAAAGCTGGGACTGGCGAATAACACTTATACTGAAAGGGGTTGCCAAACTTCCAACACACTAGAGTCTCCTGAAATCTCAACATATATTTTTTCATCCAATCTTCATGATACTTTCAAGTAATGATCAGTACACCAATCCCACTTGGATGCCAAAGTTTAGTTCTCCTAGATTGAAGCATTCTTTTGGAGTAACAGTTTGAATTTTTAGGTTTCACTCTGTTTTCTCCTATATTGACAAATGTAGTTCGAACTCTAAATCAAACACGGTTTGTGCTAGCTTCTTGAAACTTGAAACAGTAAAGTAGTTCTACATTCTATTTTTATTTTTTGTTTCCTCTGGATGTAGACCTAAGCAGAGACTGACGAAAGACACATTCAATGTAAGGCGTTGTTAGGCTGCCAAAATACTACAGTCTTTTGAAATCTCAACATATTTTTTTTTCCGACCTTCATGATAATTTCATGTAATCAGCAGTACACCAATAAAACGTGGATGTTCAAGTTTCGTTCTCCTAGCTTGAAGCATTCGTTTGCAGTAACAGTTTGAATTTTTAGTTTTCACTCTGTTTTCTCCTATATTGACAGATGCAGTTCGAACTCTAAATCAAACATGGTTTGTGCTAGCTTCTTGAAACTTGACACAATAAAGTAGTTCTACGTTCTATCTCTAAGGTTTGTTTCCTCTTGATGTAGCCTTAAGCAGAGACTGGCGAATAACACTTTCAATGAAAGGCGTTGTTAAGCTTCCAAAAAACTACCATCTCCTGAAATCTCAACATATATATTTTCATCCAATCTTCATGATTCATTAAAGTATTGATCAGTACACCAATCAAACGTGGATGCCCAAGTTTTGTTCTTCTAGGTTGTAGCATTCGTTTGCAGGAACAGTTAGAAATTATAGGTTTCACTCTGTTTTCTCCTGTATTGACAGATGCAGTTAGAACTCTAAATCAAACACGGTTTGTGCTAGCTTCTTGAAACTTGACACAATAAAGTAATTCTACGTTCTATCTCTAAGGTTTGTTTCCTCTTGTATCCTAAAGCTGGGACTGGCGAATAACACTTATACAGAAAGGGGTTGCCAAACTTCCAACACACTAGAGTCTCCTGAAATCTCAACATATATTTTTTCATCCAATTTTCATCATACTTTCAAGTAATGATCAGTACACCAATCCCACTTGGATGCCAAAGTTTAGTTCTCCTAGATTGAAGCATTCTTTTGGAGTAACAGTTTGAATTTTTAGGTTTCACTCTGTTTTTCAATATATTGACAGATGCAGTTAGAACTCTAAATCAAACACGGTTTGTGCTAGCTTCTTGAAACTTGACACAATAAAGTAGTTCTACGTTCTATCTCTAAGGTTTGTTTCCTCTTGTATCCTAAAGCTGGGACTGGCGAATAACACTTATACTGAAAGGGGTTGCCAAACTTCCAACACACTAGAGTCTCCTGAAATCTCAACATATATTTTTTCATCCAATCTTCATGATACTTTCAAGTAATGATCAGTACACCAATCCCACTTGGATGCCAAAGTTTAGTTCTCCTAGATTGAAGCATTCTTTTGGAGTAACAGTTTGAATTTTTAGGTTTCACGCTGTTTTCTCCTATATTGACAAATGTAGTTCGAACTCTAAATCAAACACGGTTTGTGCTAGCTTCTTGAAACTTGAAACAGTAAAGTAGTTCTACATTCTATTTTTATTTTTTGTTTCCTCTGGATGTAGACCTAAGCAGAGACTGACGAAAGACACATTCAATGAAAGGCGTTGTTAGGCTGCCAAAATACTACAGTCTCCTGAAATCTCAACATATTTTTTTCTCCGAACTTCATGATAATTTCATGTAATCAGCAGTACACCAATAAAACGTGGATGTTCAAGTTTCGTTCTCCTAGGCTGAAGCATTCGTTTGCAGTAACAGTTTGAATTTTTAGTTTTCACTCTGTTTTCTCCTATATTGACAGATGCAGTTCGAACTCTAAATCAAACATGGTTTGTGGTAGCTTCTTGAAACTTGACACAATAAAGTAGTTCTACGTTCTGTCTCTAAGATTTGTTTCCTCTTGATGTAGCCTTAAGCAGAGACTGGCGAATAACACTTTCAATGAAAGGCGTTGTTAAGCTTCCAAAAAACTACCGTCTCCTGAAATCTCAACATATATTTTTTCATCCAATCTTCATGATTCTTTCAAGTATTGATCAGTACACCAATCAAACGTGGATGCCCAAGTTTTGTTCTTCTAGGTTGTAGCATTCGTTTGCAGGAACAGTTAGAAATTATAGGTTTCACTCTGTTTTCTCCTATATTGACAGATGCAGTTAGAACTCTAAATCAAACACGGTTTGTGCTAGCTTCTTGAAACTTGACACAATAAAGTAGTTCTACGTTCTATCTCTAAGGTTTGTTTCCTCTTGTATCCTAAAGCTGGGACTGGCGAATAACACTTATACTGAAAGGGGTTGCCAAACTTCCAACAAACTAGAGTCTCCTGAAATCTCAACATATATTTTTTCATTAAATCTTCATGATATTTTCAAGTAATGATCAGTACACCAATCCCACGTGGATGCCAAAGTTTAGTTCTCCTAGATTGAAGCATTCTTTTGGAGTAACAGTTTGAATTTTTAGGTTTCACTCTGTTTTCTCCTATATTGACAAATGTATTTCGAACTCTAAATCAAACAGGGTTTGTGCTAGCTTCTTGAAACTTGAAACAGTAAAGTAGTTCTACATTCTATTTTTATTTTTTGTTTCCTCTGGATGTAGACCTAAGCAGAGACTGACGAAAGACACATTCAATGAAAGGCGTGGTTAGGCTGCCAAAATACTACAGTCTCCTGAAATCTCAACATATTTTTTTTTCCGACCTTCATGATAATTTCAAGTAATGAGCAGTACACCAATAAAACGTGGATGTTCAAGTTCCGTTCTCCTAGGTTGAAGCATTCGTTTGCCGTAAGAGTTTGAATTTTTAGTTTTCACTCTGTTTTCTCCTATATTGACAGATGAAGTTCGAACTCTAAATCAAACATGGTTTGTGCTAGCTTCTTGAAACATGACACAATAAAGTAGTTTTACGTTCTATCTCTAAGGTTTGTTTCCTCTTGATGTAGCCTTAAGCAGAGACTGGCGAATAACACTTTCAATGAAAGGCGTTGTTAAGCTTCCAAAAAACTACCGTCTCCTGAAATCTCAACATATATTTTTTCATCCAATCTTCATGATTCTTTCAAGTATTGATCAGTACAAAAATCAAACGTGGATGCCCAAGTTTTGTTCTTCTAGGTTGTAGCATTCGTTTGCAGGAACAGTTAGAAATTATAGGTTTCACTCTGTTTTCTCCTATATTGACAGATGCAGTTAGAACTCTAAATCAAACACGGTTTGTGCTAGCTTCTTGAAACTTGACACAATAAAGTAGTTCTACGTTCTATCTCTAAGTTTTGTTTCCTCTTGTATCCTAAAGCTGGGACTGGCGAATAACACTTATACTGAAAGGGGTTGCCAAACTTCCAACACACTAGAGTCTCCTGAAATCTCAACATATATTTTTTCATCCAATCTTCATGATACTTTCAAGTAATGATCAGTACACCAATCCCACTTGCATGCCAAAGTTTAGTTCTCCTTGATTGAAGCATTCTTTTGGAGTAACAGTTTGAATTTTTAGATTTCACTCTGTTTTCTCCTATATTGACAAATGTAGTTCGAACTCTAAATCAAACACGGTTTGTGCTAGCTTCTTGAAACTTGAAACAGTAAAGTAGTTCTACATTCTATTTTTATTTTTTGCTTCCTCTGGATGTAGACCTAAGCAGACTGACGAAAGACACATTCAATGAAAGGCGTTGTTAGGCTGCCAAAATACTACAGGCTCCTGAAATCTCAACATATTTTTTTTTCCGACCTTCATGATAATTTCAAGTAATGAGCAGTACACCAATAAAACGTGGAATTTCAAGTTCCGTTCTCCTAGGTTGAAGCATTCGTTTGCCGTAACAGTTTGAATTTTTAGTTTTCACTCTGTTTTCTCCTATATTGACAGATGCAGTTCGAACTCTAAATCAAACATGGTTTGTGCTAGCTTCTTGAAACTTGACACAATAAAGTAGTTCTACGTTCTATCTCTAAGGTTTGTTTCCTCTTGATGTAGCCTTAAGCAGAGACTGGCGAATAACACTTTCAATGAAAGGCGTTGTTAAGCTTCCAAAAAACTACCGTCTCCTGAAATCTCAACATATATTTTTTCATCCAATCTTCATGATTCTTTCAAGTATTGATCAGTACACCAATCAAACGTGGATGCCCAAGTTTTGTTCTTCTAGGTTGTAGCATTCGTTTGCAAGAACAGTTAGAAATTATAGGTTTCACTCTGTTTTCTCCTATATTGACAGATGCAGTTAGAACTCTAAATCAAACACGGTTTGTGCTAGCTTCTTGAAACTTGACACAATAAAGTAGTTCTACGTTCTATCTCTAAGGTTTGTTTCCTCTTGTATCCTAAAGCTGGGACTGGCGAATAACACTTATACTGAAAGGGGTTGCCAAACGTCCAACACACTAGAGTCTCCTGAAATCTCAACATATATTTTTTCATCCAATCTTCATGATACTTTCAAGTAATGATCAGTACACCAATCGCACTTGGATGCCAAAGTTTAGTTCTCCTAGATTGAAGCATTCTTTTGGAGTAACAGTTTGAATTTTTAGGTTTCACTCTGTTTTCTCCTATATTGACAAATGTAGTTCGAACTCTAAATCAAACACTGTTTGTGCTAGCTTCTTGAAACTTGAAACAGTAAAGTAGTTCTACATTCTATTTTTATTTTTTGTTTCCTCTGGATGTAGACCTAAGCAGAGACTGACGAAAGACACATTCAATGAAAGGCGTTGTTAGCCTGCCAAAATAATACAGGCTCCTGAAATCTCAACATATTTTTTTTTCCGACCTTCATGATAAATTCAAGTAATGAGCAGTACACCAATAAAACGTGGATGTTCAAGTTTCGTTCTCCTAGGTTGAAGCATTCGTTTGCAGTAACAGTTTGAATTTTTAGTTTTCACTCTGTTTTCTCCTATATTGACAGATGCAGTTCGAACTCTAAATCAAACATGGTTTGTGCTAGCTTCTTGAAACTTGACACAATAAAGGAGTTCTACGTTCTATCTCTAAGGTTTGTTTCCTCTTGATGTAGCCTTAAGCAGAGACTGGCGAAAAACACTTTCAATGAAAGGCGTTGTTAAGCTTCCAAAAAACTACCGTCTCCTGAAATCTCAACATATATCTTTTCATCCAATCTTCATGATTCTTTCAAGTATTGATCAGTACACCAATCAAACGTGGATGCCCAAGTTTTGTTCTTCTAGGTTGTAGTATTCGTTTGCAGGAACAGTTAGAAATTATAGATTTCACTCTGTTTTCTCCTATATTGACAGATGCATTTAGAACTCTAAATCAAACACGGTTTGTGCTAGCTTCTTGAAACTTGACACAATAAAGTAGTTCTACGTTCTATCTCTAAGGTTTGTTTCCTCTTGTATCCTAAAGCTGGGACTGGCGAATAACACTTATACTGAAAGGGGTTGCCAAACTTCCAACACACTAGAGTCTCCTGAAATCTCAACATATATTTTTTCATCCAATCTTCATGATACTTTCAAGTAATGGTCAGTACACCAATCCCACTTGGATGCCAAAGTTTAGTTCTCCTAGATTGAAGCATTCTTTTGGAGTAACAGTTTGAATTTTTAGGTTTCACTCTGTTTTCTCCTATATTGACCAATGTAGTTCGAAGTCTAAATCAAACACGGTTTGTGCTAGCTTCTTGAAACTTGAAACAGTGAAGTAGTTCTACATTCTATTTTTATTTTTTGTTTCCTCTGGATGTAGACCTAAGCAGAGACTGACGAAAGACACATTCAATGAAAGGCGTTGTTAAGCTGCCAAAATACTACAGTCTCCTGAAATTTCAACATGTTTTTTTTTTTCCGATCTTCATGATAATTTCAAGTAATGAGCAGTACACCAATAAAACGTAGATGTTCAAGTTCCGTTCTCCTAGGTTGAAACATTAGTTTGCAGTAACAGTTTGAATTTTTAGTTTTCACTCTCTTTTCTCCTATATTGACAGATGCAGTTAGAACTCTAAATCAAACACGGTTTGTGCTAGCTTCTTGAAACTTGAAACAGTAAAGTATTTCTACGTTCTATCTCTAAGGTTTGTTTCCTCTTGTATCCTAAAGCTGGGACTGGCGAATAACACTTATATTGAAAGGGGTTGCCAAACTTCCAACACACTAGAGTCTCCTGAAATCTCAACATATATTTTTTCATCCAATCTTCATGATATTATCAAGTAATGATCAGTACACCAATCCCACTTGGATGCCAAAGTTTAGTTCTCCTAGATTGAAGCATTCTTTTGGAGTAACAGTTTGAATTTTTAGGTTTCACTCTGTTTTCTCCTATATTGACATATGTAGTTCGAACTCTAAATCAAACACGGTTTGTGCTAGCTTCTTGAAACTTGAAACAGTAAAGTAGTTCTACATTCTATTTTTATTTTTTGTTTCCTCTGGATGTAGACCTAAGCAGAGACTGACGAAAGACACATTCAATGAAAGGCGTTGTTAGGCTGCCAAAATACTACAGTCTCCTGAAATCTCAACATATTGTTTTTTCCGACCTTCATGATAATTTCAAGTAATGAGCAGTACACCAATAAATCGTGTATGTTCAAGTTTCGTTCTCCTAGGTTGAAGCATTCGTTTGCAGTAAGAGTTTGAATTTTTAGTTTTCACTCTGTTTTCTCCTATATTGACAGATGCAGTTCGAACTCTAAATCAAACACGGTTTGTGCTAGCTTCTTGAAACATGACACAGTAAAGTATTTCTACGTTCTATCTCTAAGGTTTGTTTCCTCTTGTATCCTAAAGCTGGGACTGGCGAATAACACTTATATTGAAAGGGGTTGCCAAACTTCCAACACACTAGAGTCTCCTGAAATCTCAACATATATTTTTTCATCCAATCTTCATGATACTATCAACTAATGATCAGTACACCAATCCCACTTGGATGCCAAAGTTTAGTTCTCCTAGATTGAAGCATTCTTTTGGAGTAACAGTTTGAATTTTTAGGTTTCACTCTGTTTTCTCCTATATTGACAAATGTAATTCGAACACTAAATCAAACACGGTTTGTGCTAGCTTCTTGAAACTTGAAACAGTAAAGTAGTTCTACATTCTATTTTTATTTTTTGTTTCCTCTGGATGTAGACCTAAGCAGAGACTGACGAAAGACACATTCAATGAAAGGCTTTGTTAGGCTGCCAAAATACTACTGTCTCCTGAAATCTCAACATATTTTTTTTTCGGACCTTCATGATAATTTCAAGTAATGAGCAGTACACCAATAAAACGTGGATGTTCAAGTTCCGTTCTCCTAGGTTGAAGCATTCGTTTGCAGTAATAGTTTCAATTTTTAGTTTTCACTCTGTTTTCTCCTATATTGACAGATGCAGTTCGAACTCTAAATCAAACATGGTTTGTGCTAGCTTCTTGAAACTTGACACAATAAAGTAGTTCTACGTTCTATCTCTAAGGTTTGTTTCCTCTTGATGTAGCCTTAAGCAGAGACTGGTGAATAACACTTTCAATGAAAGGCGTTGTTAAGCTTCCAAAAAACTACCGTCTCCTGAAATCTCAACATATATTTTTTCATCCAATCTTCATGATTCTTTCAAGTATTGATCAGTACACCAATCAAACGTGGATGCCCAAGTTTTGTTCTTCTAGGTTGTAGCATTCGTTTGCAGGAACAGTTAGAAATTATAGGTTTCACTCTGTTTTCTCCTATATTGACAGATGCAGTTAGAACTCTAATTCAAACACGGTTTGTGCTAGCTTCTTGAAACTTGACACAGTAAAGTATTTCTACGTTCTATCTCTAAGTTTTGTTTCCTCTTGTATCCTAAAGCTGGGACTGGCGAATAACACTTATACTGAAAGGGGTTGCCAAACTTCCAACACACTAGAGTCTCCTGAAATCTCAACATATATTTTTTCATCCAATCTTCATGATACTTTCAAGTAATGATCAGTACACCAATCCCACTTGGATGCCAAAGTTTAGTTCTCCTAGATTGAAGCATTCTTTTGGAGTAACAGTTTGAATTTTTAGGTTTCACTCTGTTTTCTCCTATATTGACAAATGTAGTTCGAACTCTAAATCAAACACGGTTTGTGCTAGCTTCTTGAAACTTGAAACAGTAAAGTAGTTCTACATTCTATTTTTATTTTTTGTTTCCTCTGGATGTAGACCTAAGCAGAGACTGACGAAAGTCACATTCAATGAAAGGCGTTGTTAGGCTGCCAAAATACTACAGTCTCCTGAAATCTCAACATATTTTTTTTTTTGGACCTTCATGATAATTTCAAGTAATGAGCAGTATACCAGTAAAACGTGGATGTTCAAGTTTCGTTCTCCTGGGTTGAAGCATTCGTTTGCAGTAACAGTTTGAATTTTTACTTTTCACTCTGTTTTCTCCTATATTGACAGATGCAGTTCGAACTCTAAATCAAACATGGTTAGTGCTAGCTTCTTGAAACTTGACACAATAAAGTAGTTCTACGTTCTATCTCTAACGTTTGTTTCCTCTTGATGTAGCCTTAAGCAGAGACTGGCGAATAACACTTTCAATGAAAGGCGTTGTTAAGCTTCCAAAAAACTACCGTCTCCTGAAATCTCAACATACATTTTTTCATCCAATCTTCATGATTCTTTCAAGTATTGATCAGTACACCAATCAAACGTGGATGCCCAAGTTTTGTTCTTCTAGGTTGTAGCATTCGTTTGCACTAACAGTTAGAAATTATAGGTTTCACTCTGTTTTCTCCTATATTGACAGATGCAGTTAGAACTCTAAATCAAACACGGTTTGTGCTAGCTTCTTGAAACTTGACACAGTAAAGTAGTTCTACCTTCTAACTCTAAGGTGTGTTTCCTCTTGTATCCTAAAGCTGGGACTGGCGAATAACACTTATACTGAAAGGGGTTGCCAAACTTCCAACACACTAGAGTCTCCTGAAATCTCAACATATATTTTTTCATCCAACCTTCATGATACTTTCAAGTAATGATCAGTACACCAATCGCACTTGGATGCCAAAGTTTAGTTCTCCTAGATTGAAGCATTCTTTTGGAGTAACAGTTTGAATTTTTAGGTTTCACTCTGTTTTCTCCTATATTGACAAATGTAGTTCGAACTCTAAATCAAACACGGTTTGTGCTAGCTTCTTGAAACTTGAAACAGTAAAGTAGTTCTACATTCTATTTTTATTTTTTGTTTCCTCTGGATGTAGACCTAAGCAGAGACTGACGAAAGACACATTCAATGAAAGGCGTTGTTAGGCTGCCAAAATACTACAGGCTCCTGAAATCTCAACATATTTTTTTTTCCGACCTTCATGATCATTTCAAGTAATGAGCAGTACACCAATAAAACGTGGATGTTCAAGTTCCGTTCTCCTAGGTTGAAGCATTCGTTTGCAGTAACAGTTTGAATTTTTAGTTTTCACTCTGTTTTCTCCTATATAGACAGATGCAGTTCGAACTCTAAATCAAACATGGTTTGTGCTAGCTTCTTGAAATTTGACACAATAAAGTAGTTCTACGTTCTATCTCTAAGGTTTGTTTCCTCTTGATGTAGCCTTAAGCAGAGACTGGCGAATAACACTTTCAATGAACGGCATTGTTAAGCTTCCAAAAAACTACCGTCTCCTGAAATCTCAACATATATTTTTTCATCCAATCTTCATGATTCTTTCAAGTATTGATCAGTGCACCAATCAAACGTGGATGCCCAAGTTTTGTTCTTCTAGGTTGTAGCATTCGTTTGCAGGAACAGTTAGAAATTGTAGGTTTCACTGTGTTTTCTCCTATGTTGACAGACAAATTAGAATTCTAAATCAAACACGGTTTGTGCTAGCTTCTTGAAACTTGACACAATAAAGTAGTTCTACGTTCTATCTCTAAGGTTTGTTTCCTCTTGTATCCTAAAGCTGGGACTGGCGAATAACACTTATACTGAAAGGGGTTGCCAAACGTCCAACACACTAGAGTCTCCTGAAATCTCAACATATATTTTTTCATCCAATCTTCATGATACTTTCAAGTAATGATCAGTACACCAATCGCACTTGGATGCCAATGTTTAGTTCTCCTAGATTGAAGCATTCTTTTGGAGTAACAGTTTGAATTTTTAGGTTTCACTCTGTTTTCTCCTATATTGACCAATGTAGTTCGAAGTCTAAATCAAACACGGTTTGTGCTAGCTTCTTGAAACTTGAAACAGTGAAGTAGTTCTACATTCTATTTTTATTTTTTGTTTCCTCTGGATGTAGACCTAAGCAGAGACTGACGAAAGACACATTCAATGAAAGGCGTTGTTAGGCTGCCAAAATACTACAGTCTCCTGAAATTTCAACATGTTTTTTTTTTTCCGATCTTCATGATAATTTCAAGTAATGAGCAGTACACCAATCAAACGTGGATGTTCAAGTTCCGTTCTCCTAGGTTGAAACATTAGTTTGCAGTAACAGTTTGAATTTTTAGTTTTCACTCTCTTTTCTCCTATATTGACAGATGCAGTTAGAACTCTAAATCAAACACGGTTTGTGCTAGCTTCTTGAAACTTGAAACAGTAAAGTATTTCTACGTTCTATCTCTAAGGTTTGTTTCCTCTTGTATCCTAAAGCTGGGACTGGCGAATAACACTTATATTGAAAGGGGTTGCCAAACTTCCAACACACTAGAGTCTCCTGAAATCTCAACATATATTTTTTCATCCAATCTTCATGATATTATCAAGTAATGATCAGTACACCAATCCCACTTGGATGCCAAAGTTTAGTTCTCCTAGATTGAAGCATTCTTTTGGAGTAACAGTTTGAATTTTTAGGTTTCACTCTGTTTTCTCCTATATTGACATATGTAGTTCGAACTCTAAATCAAACACGGTTTGTGCTAGCTTCTTGAAACTTGAAACAGTAAAGTAGTTCTACATTCTATTTTTATTTTTTGTTTCCTCTGGATGTAGACCTAAGCAGAGACTGACGAAAGACACATTCAATGAAAGGCGTTGTTAGGCTGCCAAAATACTACAGTCTCCTGAAATCTCAACATATTGTTTTTTCCGACCTTCATGATAATTTCAAGTAATGAGCAGTACACCAATAAATCGTGTATGTTCAAGTTTCGTTCTCCTAGGTTGAAGCATTCGTTTGCAGTAACAGTTTGAATTTTTAGTTTTCACTCTGTTTTCTCCTATATTGACAGATGCAGTTCGAACTCTTAATCAAACATGGTTTGTGCTAGCTTCTTGAAACTTGACACAATAAAGTAGTTCTACGTTCTATCTCTAAGGTTTGTTTCCTCTTGATGTAGCCTTAAGCAGAGACTGGCGAATAACACTTCCAATGAAAGGCGTTGTTAAGCTTCCAAAAAACTACCGTCTCCTGAAATCTCAACATATATTTTTTCATCCAACCTTCATGATTCTTTCAAGTATTGATCAGTACACCAATCAAACGTGGATGCCCAAGTTTTGTTCTTCTAGGTTGTATCATTCGTTTGCAGGAACAGTTAGAAATTATAGGTTTCACTCTGTTTTCTCCTATATTGACATATGCAGTTAGAACTCTAAATCAAACACGGTTTGTGCTAGCTTCTTGAAACATGACACAGTAAAGTATTTCTACGTTCTATCTCTAAGGTTTGTTTCCTCTTGTATCCTAAAGCTGGGACTGGCGAATAACACTTATATTGAAAGGGGTTGCCAAACTTCCAACACACTAGAGTCTCCTGAAATCTCAACATATATTTTTTCATCCAATCTTCATGATACTATCAAGTAATGATCAGTACACCAATCCCACTTGGATGCCAAAGTTTAGTTCTCCTAGATTGAAGCATTCTTTTGGAGTAACAGTTTGAATTTTTAGGTTTCACTCTGTTTTCTCCTATATTGACAAATGTAGTTCGAACACTAAATCAAACACGGTTTGTGCTAGCTTCTTGAAACTTGAAACAGTAAAGTAGTTCCACATTCTATTTTTATTTTTTGTTTCCTCTGGATGTAGACCTAAGCAGAGACTGACGAAAGACACATTCAATGAAAGGCGTTGTTAGGCTGCCAAAATGCTACAGTCTCCTGAAATCTCAACATATTTTTTTTTCGGACCTTCATGATAATTTCAAGTAATGAGCAGTACACCAATAAAACGTGGATGTTCAAGTTCCGTTCTCCTAGGTTGAAGCATTCGTTTGCAGTAATAGTTTCAATTTTTAGTTTTCACTCTGTTTTCTCCTATATTGACAGATGCAGTTCGAACTCTAAATCAAACATGGTTTGTGCTAGCTTCTTGAAACTTGACACAATAAAGTAGTTCTACGTTCTATCTCTAAGGTTTGTTTCCTCTTGATGTAGCCTTAAGCAGAGACTGGCGAATAACACTTTCAATGAAAGGCGTTGTTAAGCTTCCAAAAAACTACCGTCTCCTGAAATCTCAACATATATTTTTTCATCCAATCTTCATGATTCTTTCAAGTATTGATCAGTACACCAATCAAACGTGGATGCCCAAGTTTTGTTCTTCTAGGTTGTAGCATTCGTTTGCAAGAACAGTTAGAAATTATAGGTTTCACTCTGTTTTCTCCTATATTGACAGATGCAGTTAGAACTCTAAATCAAACACGGTTTGTGCTAGCTTCTTGAAACTTGACACAATAAAGTAGTTCTACGTTCTATCTCTAAGGTTTGTTTCCTCTTGTATCCTAAAGCTGGGACTGGCGAATAACACTTATATTGAAAGGGGTTGCCAAACTTCCAACACACTAGAGTCTCCTGAAATCTCAACATATATTTTTTCATCCAATCTTCATGATATTATCAAGTAATGATCAGTACACCAATCCCACTTGGATGCCAAAGTTTAGTTCTCCTAGATTGAAGCATTCTTTTGGAGTAACAGTTTGAATTTTTAGGTTTCACTCTGTTTTCTCCTATATTGACATATGTAGTTCGAACTCTAAATCAAACACGGTTTGTGCTAGCTTCTTGAAACTTGAAACAGTAAAGTAGTTCTACATTCTATTTTTATTTTTTGTTTCCTCTGGATGTAGACCTAAGCAGAGACTGACGAAAGACACATTCAATGAAAGGCGTTGTTAGGCTGCCAAAATACTACAGTCTCCTGAAATCTCAACATATTGTTTTTTCCGACCTTCATGATAATTTCAAGTAATGAGCAGTACACCAATAAATCGTGTATGTTCAAGTTTCGTTCTCCTAGGTTGAAGCATTCGTTTGCAGTAAGAGTTTGAATTTTTAGTTTTCACTCTGTTTTCTCCTATATTGACAGATGCAGTTCGAACTCTAAATCAAACACGGTTTGTGCTAGCTTCTTGAAACATGACACAGTAAAGTATTTCTACGTTCTATCTCTAAGGTTTGTTTCCTCTTGTATCCTAAAGCTGGGACTGGCGAATAACACTTATATTGAAAGGGGTTGCCAAACTTCCAACACACTAGAGTCTCCTGAAATCTCAACATATATTTTTTCATCCAATCTTCATGATACTATCAACTAATGATCAGTACACCAATCCCACTTGGATGCCAAAGTTTAGTTCTCCTAGATTGAAGCATTCTTTTGGAGTAACAGTTTGAATTTTTAGGTTTCACTCTGTTTTCTCCTATATTGACAAATGTAATTCGAACACTAAATCAAACACGGTTTGTGCTAGCTTCTTGAAACTTGAAACAGTAAAGTAGTTCTACATTCTATTTTTATTTTTTGTTTCCTCTGGATGTAGACCTAAGCAGAGACTGACGAAAGACACATTCAATGAAAGGCTTTGTTAGGCTGCCAAAATACTACTGTCTCCTGAAATCTCAACATATTTTTTTTTCGGACCTTCATGATAATTTCAAGTAATGAGCAGTACACCAATAAAACGTGGATGTTCAAGTTCCGTTCTCCTAGGTTGAAGCATTCGTTTGCAGTAATAGTTTCAATTTTTAGTTTTCACTCTGTTTTCTCCTATATTGACAGATGCAGTTCGAACTCTAAATCAAACATGGTTTGTGCTAGCTTCTTGAAACTTGACACAATAAAGTAGTTCTACGTTCTATCTCTAAGGTTTGTTTCCTCTTGATGTAGCCTTAAGCAGAGACTGGTGAATAACACTTTCAATGAAAGGCGTTGTTAAGCTTCCAAAAAACTACCGTCTCCTGAAATCTCAACATATATTTTTTCATCCAATCTTCATGATTCTTTCAAGTATTGATCAGTACACCAATCAAACGTGGATGCCCAAGTTTTGTTCTTCTAGGTTGTAGCATTCGTTTGCAGGAACAGTTAGAAATTATAGGTTTCACTCTGTTTTCTCCTATATTGACAGATGCAGTTAGAACTCTAATTCAAACACGGTTTGTGCTAGCTTCTTGAAACTTGACACAGTAAAGTATTTCTACGTTCTATCTCTAAGTTTTGTTTCCTCTTGTATCCTAAAGCTGGGACTGGCGAATAACACTTATACTGAAAGGGGTTGCCAAACTTCCAACACACTAGAGTCTCCTGAAATCTCAACATATATTTTTTCATCCAATCTTCATGATACTTTCAAGTAATGATCAGTACACCAATCCCACTTGGATGCCAAAGTTTAGTTCTCCTAGATTGAAGCATTCTTTTGGAGTAACAGTTTGAATTTTTAGGTTTCACTCTGTTTTCTCCTATATTGACAAATGTAGTTCGAACTCTAAATCAAACACGGTTTGTGCTAGCTTCTTGAAACTTGAAACAGTAAAGTAGTTCTACATTCTATTTTTATTTTTTGTTTCCTCTGGATGTAGACCTAAGCAGAGACTGACGAAAGTCACATTCAATGAAAGGCGTTGTTAGGCTGCCAAAATACTACAGTCTCCTGAAATCTCAACATATTTTTTTTTTTGGACCTTCATGATAATTTCAAGTAATGAGCAGTATACCAGTAAAACGTGGATGTTCAAGTTTCGTTCTCCTGGGTTGAAGCATTCGTTTGCAGTAACAGTTTGAATTTTTACTTTTCACTCTGTTTTCTCCTATATTGACAGATGCAGTTCGAACTCTAAATCAAACATGGTTAGTGCTAGCTTCTTGAAACTTGACACAATAAAGTAGTTCTACGTTCTATCTCTAACGTTTGTTTCCTCTTGATGTAGCCTTAAGCAGAGACTGGCGAATAACACTTTCAATGAAAGGCGTTGTTAAGCTTCCAAAAAACTACCGTCTCCTGAAATCTCAACATACATTTTTTCATCCAATCTTCATGATTCTTTCAAGTATTGATCAGTACACCAATCAAACGTGGATGCCCAAGTTTTGTTCTTCTAGGTTGTAGCATTCGTTTGCACTAACAGTTAGAAATTATAGGTTTCACTCTGTTTTCTCCTATATTGACAGATGCAGTTAGAACTCTAAATCAAACACGGTTTGTGCTAGCTTCTTGAAACTTGACACAGTAAAGTAGTTCTACCTTCTAACTCTAAGGTGTGTTTCCTCTTGTATCCTAAAGCTGGGACTGGCGAATAACACTTATACTGAAAGGGGTTGCCAAACTTCCAACACACTAGAGTCTCCTGAAATCTCAACATATATTTTTTCATCCAACCTTCATGATACTTTCAAGTAATGATCAGTACACCAATCGCACTTGGATGCCAAAGTTTAGTTCTCCTAGATTGAAGCATTCTTTTGGAGTAACAGTTTGAATTTTTAGGTTTCACTCTGTTTTCTCCTATATTGACAAATGTAGTTCGAACTCTAAATCAAACACGGTTTGTGCTAGCTTCTTGAAACTTGAAACAGTAAAGTAGTTCTACATTCTATTTTTATTTTTTGTTTCCTCTGGATGTAGACCTAAGCAGAGACTGACGAAAGACACATTCAATGAAAGGCGTTGTTAGGCTGCCAAAATACTACAGGCTCCTGAAATCTCAACATATTTTTTTTTCCGACCTTCATGATCATTTCAAGTAATGAGCAGTACACCAATAAAACGTGGATGTTCAAGTTCCGTTCTCCTAGGTTGAAGCATTCGTTTGCAGTAACAGTTTGAATTTTTAGTTTTCACTCTGTTTTCTCCTATATAGACAGATGCAGTTCGAACTCTAAATCAAACATGGTTTGTGCTAGCTTCTTGAAATTTGACACAATAAAGTAGTTCTACGTTCTATCTCTAAGGTTTGTTTCCTCTTGATGTAGCCTTAAGCAGAGACTGGCGAATAACACTTTCAATGAACGGCATTGTTAAGCTTCCAAAAAACTACCGTCTCCTGAAATCTCAACATATATTTTTTCATCCAATCTTCATGATTCTTTCAAGTATTGATCAGTGCACCAATCAAACGTGGATGCCCAAGTTTTGTTCTTCTAGGTTGTAGCATTCGTTTGCAGGAACAGTTAGAAATTGTAGGTTTCACTGTGTTTTCTCCTATGTTGACAGACAAATTAGAATTCTAAATCAAACACGGTTTGTGCTAGCTTCTTGAAACTTGACACAATAAAGTAGTTCTACGTTCTATCTCTAAGGTTTGTTTCCTCTTGTATCCTAAAGCTGGGACTGGCGAATAACACTTATACTGAAAGGGGTTGCCAAACGTCCAACACACTAGAGTCTCCTGAAATCTCAACATATATTTTTTCATCCAATCTTCATGATACTTTCAAGTAATGATCAGTACACCAATCGCACTTGGATGCCAATGTTTAGTTCTCCTAGATTGAAGCATTCTTTTGGAGTAACAGTTTGAATTTTTAGGTTTCACTCTGTTTTCTCCTATATTGACAAATGTAGTTCGAACTCTAAATCAAACACGGTTTGTGCTAGCTTCTTGAAACTTGAAACAGTAAAGTAGTTCTACATTCTATTTTTATTTTTTGTTTCCTCTGGATGTAGACCTAAGCAGAGACTGACGAAAGACACATTCAATGAAAGGCGTTGTTAGCCTGCCAAAATAATACAGGCTCCTGAAATCTCAACATATTTTTTTTTCCGACCTTCATGATAAATTCAAGTAATGAGCAGTACACCAATAAAACGTGGATGTTCAAGTTTCGTTCTCCTAGGTTGAAGCATTCGTTTGCAGTAACAGTTTGAATTTTTAGTTTTCACTCTGTTTTCTCCTATATTGACAGATGCAGTTCGAACTCTAAATTTAACATGGTTTGTGCTAGCTTCTTGAAACTTGACACAATAAAGGAGTTCTACGTTCTATCTCTAAGGTTTGTTTCCTCTTGATGTAGCCTTAAGCAGAGACTGGCGAAAAACACTTTCAATGAAAGGCGTTGTTAAGCTTCCAAAAAACTACCGTCTCCTGAAATCTCAACATATATCTTTTCATCCAATCTTCATGATTCTTTCAAGTATTGATCAGTACACCAATCAAACGTGGATGCCCAAGTTTTGTTCTTCTAGGTTGTAGTATTCGTTTGCAGGAACAGTTAGAAATTATAGGTTTCACTCTGTTTTCTCCTATATTGACAGATGCATTTAGAACTCTAAATCAAACACGGTTTGTGCTAGCTTCTTGAAACTTGACACAATAAAGTAGTTCTACGTTCTATCTCTAAGGTTTGTTTCCTCTTGTATCCTAAAGCTGGGACTGGCGAATAACACTTATACTGAAAGGGGTTGCCAAACTTCCAACACACTAGAGTCTCCTGAAATCTCAACATATATTTTTTCATCCAATCTTCATGATACTTTCAAGTAATGGTCAGTACACCAATCCCACTTGGATGCCAAAGTTTAGTTCTCCTAGATTGAAGCATTCTTTTGGAGTAACAGTTTGAATTTTTAGGTTTCACTCTGTTTTCTCCTATATTGACCAATGTAGTTCGAAGTCTAAATCAAACACGGTTTGTGCTAGCTTCTTGAAACTTGAAACAGTGAAGTAGTTCTACATTCTATTTTTATTTTTTGTTTCCTCTGGATGTAGACCTAAGCAGAGACTGACGAAAGACACATTCAATGAAAGGCGTTGTTAGGCTGCCAAAATACTACAGTCTCCTGAAATTTCAACATGTTTTTTTTTTTCCGATCTTCATGATAATTTCAAGTAATGAGCAGTACACCAATAAAACGTGGATGTTCAAGTTCCGTTCTCCTAGGTTGAAACATTAGTTTGCAGTAACAGTTTGAATTTTTAGTTTTCACTCTCTTTTCTCCTATATTGACAGATGCAGTTAGAACTCTAAATCAAACACGGTTTGTGCTAGCTTCTTGAAACTTGAAACAGTAAAGTATTTCTACGTTCTATCTCTAAGGTTTGTTTCCTCTTGTATCCTAAAGCTGGGACTGGCGAATAACACTTATATTGAAAGGGGTTGCCAAACTTCCAACACACTAGAGTCTCCTGAAATCTCAACATATATTTTTTCATCCAATCTTCATGATATTATCAAGTAATGATCAGTACACCAATCCCACTTGGATGCCAAAGTTTAGTTCTCCTAGATTGAAGCATTCTTTTGGAGTAACAGTTTGAATTTTTAGGTTTCACTCTGTTTTCTCCTATATTGACATATGTAGTTCGAACTCTAAATCAAACACGGTTTGTGCTAGCTTCTTGAAACTTGAAACAGTAAAGTAGTTCTACATTCTATTTTTATTTTTTGTTTCCTCTGGATGTAGACCTAAGCAGAGACTGACGAAAGACACATTCAATGAAAGGCGTTGTTAGGCTGCCAAAATACTACAGTCTCCTGAAATCTCAACATATTGTTTTTTCCGACCTTCATGATAATTTCAAGTAATGAGCAGTACACCAATAAATCGTGTATGTTCAAGTTTCGTTCTCCTAGGTTGAAGCATTCGTTTGCAGTAACAGTTTGAATTTTTAGTTTTCACTCTGTTTTCTCCTATATTGACAGATGCAGTTCGAACTCTTAATCAAACATGGTTTGTGCTAGCTTCTTGAAACTTGACACAATAAAGTAGTTCTACGTTCTATCTCTAAGGTTTGTTTCCTCTTGATGTAGCCTTAAGCAGAGACTGGCGAATAACACTTCCAATGAAAGGCGTTGTTAAGCTTCCAAAAAACTACCGTCTCCTGAAATCTCAACATATATTTTTTCATCCAACCTTCATGATTCTTTCAAGTATTGATCAGTACACCAATCAAACGTGGATGCCCAAGTTTTGTTCTTCTAGGTTGTATCATTCGTTTGCAGGAACAGTTAGAAATTATAGGTTTCACTCTGTTTTCTCCTATATTGACATATGCAGTTAGAACTCTAAATCAAACACGGTTTGTGCTAGCTTCTTGAAACATGACACAGTAAAGTATTTCTACGTTCTATCTCTAAGGTTTGTTTCCTCTTGTATCCTAAAGCTGGGACTGGCGAATAACACTTATATTGAAAGGGGTTGCCAAACTTCCAACACACTAGAGTCTCCTGAAATCTCAACATATATTTTTTCATCCAATCTTCATGATACTATCAAGTAATGATCAGTACACCAATCCCACTTGGATGCCAAAGTTTAGTTCTCCTAGATTGAAGCATTCTTTTGGAGTAACAGTTTGAATTTTTAGGTTTCACTCTGTTTTCTCCTATATTGACAAATGTAGTTCGAACACTAAATCAAACACGGTTTGTGCTAGCTTCTTGAAACTTGAAACAGTAAAGTAGTTCTACATTCTATTTTTATTTTTTGTTTCCTCTGGATGTAGACCTAAGCAGAGACTGACGAAAGACACATTCAATGAAAGGCGTTGTTAGGCTGCCAAAATGCTACAGTCTCCTGAAATCTCAACATATTTTTTTTTCGGACCTTCATGATAATTTCAAGTAATGAGCAGTACACCAATAAAACGTGGATGTTCAAGTTCCGTTCTCCTAGGTTGAAGCATTCGTTTGCAGTAATAGTTTCAATTTTTAGTTTTCACTCTGTTTTCTCCTATATTGACAGATGCAGTTCGAACTCTAAATCAAACATGGTTAGTGCTAGCTTCTTGAAACTTGACACAATAAAGTAGTTCTACGTTCTATCTCTAAGGTTTGTTTCCTCTTGATGTAGCCTTAAGCAGTGACTGGCGAATAACACTTTCAATGAAAGGCGTTGTTAAGCTTCCAAAAAACTACCGTCTCCTGAAATCTCAACATATATTTTTTCATCCAATCTTCATGATTCTTTCAAGTATTGATCAGTACACCAATCAAACGTGGATGCCCAAGTTTTGTTCTTCTAGGTTGTAGCATTCGTTTGCAGGAACAGTTAGAAATTATAGGTTTCACTCTGTTTTCTCCTATATTGACAGATGCAGTTAGAACTCTAATTCAAACACGGTTTGTGCTAGCTTCTTGAAACTTGACACAGTAAAGTACTTCTACGTTCTATCTCTAAGTTTTGTTTCCTCTTGTATCCTAAAGCTGGGACTGGCGAATAACACTTATACTGAAAGGGGTTGCCAAACTTCCAACACACTAGAGTCTCCTGAAATCTCAACATATATTTTTTCATCCAATCTTCATGATACTTTCAAGTAATGATCAGTACACCAATCCCACTTGGATGCCAAAGTTTAGTTCTCCTAGATTGAAGCATTCTTTTGGAGTAACAGTTTGAATTTTTAGGTTTCACTCTGTTTTCTCCTATATTGACAAATGTAGTTCGAACTCTAAATCAAACACGGTTTGTGCTAGCTTCTTGAAACTTGAAACAGTAAAGTAGTTCTACATTCTATTTTTATTTTTTGTTTCCTCTGGATGTAGACCTAAGCAGAGACTGACGAAAGTCACATTCAATGAAAGGCGTTGTTAGGCTGCCAAAATACTACAGTCTCCTGAAATCTCAACATATTTTTTTTTTTGGACCTTCATGATAATTTCAAGTAATGAGCAGTATACCAATAAAACGTGGATGTTCAAGTTTCGTTCTCCTGGGTTGAAGCATTCGTTTGCAGTAACAGTTTGTATTTTTACTTTTCACTCTGTTTTCTCCTATATTGACAGATGCAGTTCGAACTCTAAATCAAACATGGTTAGTGCTAGCTTCTTGAAACTTGACACAATAAAGTAGTTCTACGTTCTATCTCTAACGTTTGTTTCCTCTTGATGTAGCCTTAAGCAGAGACTGGCGAATAACACTTTCAATGAAAGGCGTTGTTAAGCTTCCAAAAAACTACCGTCTCCTGAAATCTCAACATACATTTTTTCATCCAATCTTCATGATTCTTTCAAGTATTGATGAGTACACCAATCAAACGTGGATGCCCAAGTTTTGTTCTTCTAGGTTGTAGCATTCGTTTGCACTAACAGTTAGAAATTATAGGTTTCACTCTGTTTTCTCCTATATTGACAGATGCAGTTAGAACTCTAAATCAAACACGGTTTGTGCTAGCTTCTTGAAACTTGACACAGTAAAGTAGTTCTACCTTCTAACTCTAACGTGTGTTTCCTCTTGTATCCTAAAGCTGGGACTGGCGAATAACACTTATACTGAAAGGGGTTGCCAAACTTCCAACACACTAGAGTCTCCTGAAATCTCAACATATATTTTTTCATCCAATCTTCATGATACTTTCAAGTAATGATCAGTACACCAATCGCACTTGGATGCCAAAGTTTAGTTCTCCTAGATTGAAGCATTCTTTTGGAGTAACAGTTTGAATTTTTAGGTTTCACTCTGTTTTCTCCTATATTGACAAATGTAGTTCGAACTCTAAATCAAACACGGTTTGTGCTAGCTTCTTGAAACTTGAAACAGTAAAGTAGTTCTACATTCTATTTTTATTTTTTGTTACCTCTCAATGTAGACCTAAGCAGAGACTGACGAAAGACACATTCAATGAAAGGCGTTGTTAGGCTGCCAAAATACTACAGTCTCCTGAAATCTCAACATATTTTTATTCCGACGTTCATGATAATTTCAAGTAATGAGCAGTACACCAATAAAACGTGGATGTTCAAGTTTCGTTCTCCTAGGTTGAAGCATTCGTATGCAGTAACAGTTTGAATTTTTAGTTTTCACTCTGTTTTCTCATATATTGACAGATGCAGTTCGAACTCTAAATCAAACATGGTTTGTGCTAGCTTCTTGAAACTTGACACAATAAAGTAGTTCTACGTTCTATCTGTAAGGTTTGTTTTCTCTTGATGTAGCCTTAAGCAGAGACTGGCGAATAACACTTTCAATGAAAGGCGTTGTTAAGCTTCCAAAAAACTACCGTCTCCTGAAATCTCAACATATATCTTTTCATCCAATCTTCATGATTCTTTCAAGTATTGATCAGTACACCAATCAAACGTGGATGCCCAAGTTTTGTTCTTCTAGGTTGTAGTATTCGTTTGCAGGAACAGTTAGAAATTATAGGTTTCACTCTGTTTTCTCCTATATTGACAGATGCATTTAGAACTCTAAATCAAACACGGTTTGTGCTAGCTTCTTGAAACTTGACACAATAAAGTAGTTCTACGTTCTATCTCTAAGGTTTGTTTCCTCTTGTATCCTAAAGCTGGGACTGGCGAATAACACTTATACTGAAAGGGGTTGCCAAACTTCCAACACACTAGAGTCTCCTGAAATCTCAACATATATTTTTTCATCCAATCTTCATGATACTTTCAAGTAATGGTCAGTACACCAATCCCACTTGGATGCCAAAGTTTAGTTCTCCTAGATTGAAGCATTCTTTTGGAGTAACAGTTTGAATTTTTAGGTTTCACTCTGTTTTCTCCTATATTGACCAATGTAGTTCGAACTCTAAATCAAACACGGTTTGTGCTAGCTTCTTGAAACTTGAAACAGTGAAGTAGTTCTACATTCTATTTTTATTTTTTGTTTCCTCTGGATGTAGACCTAAGCAGAGACTGACGAAAGACACATTCAATGAAAGGCGTTGTTAGGCTGCCAAAATACTACAGTCTCCTGAAATTTCAACATGTTTTTTTTTTTCCGATCTTCATGATAATTTCAAGTAATGAGCAGTACACCAATAAAATGTGGATGTTCAAGTTCCGTTCTCCTAGGTTGAAACATTAGTTTGCAGTAACAGTTTGAATTTTTAGTTTTCACTCTGTTTTCTCCTATATTGACAGATGCAGTTAGAACTCTAAATCAAACACGGTTTGTGCTAGCTTCTTGAAACTTGAAACAGTAAAGTATTTCTACGTTCTCTCTCTAAGGTTTGTTTCCTCTTGTATCCTAAAGCTGGGACTGGCGAATAACACTTATATTGAAAGGGGTTGCCAAACTTCCAACACACTAGAGTCTCCTGAAATCTCAACATATATTTTTTCATCCAATCTTCATGACACTATCAAGTAATGATCAGTACACCAATCCCACTTGGATGCCAAAGTTTAGTTCTCCTAGATTGAAGCATTCTTTTGGAGTAACAGTTTGAATTTTTAGGTTTCACTCTGTTTTCTCCTATATTGACATATGTAGTTCGAACTCTAAATCAAACACGGTTTGTGCTAGCTTCTTGAAACTTGAAACAGTAAAGTAGTTCTACATTCTATTTTTATTTTTTGTTTCCTCTGGATGTAGACCTAAGCAGAGACTGACGAAAGACACATTCAATGAAAGGCGTTGTTAGGCTGCCAAAATACTACAGTCTCCTGAAATCTCAACATATTGTTTTTTCCGACCTTCATGATCATTTCAAGTAATTAGCAGTACACCAATAAATCGTGGATGTTCAAGTTTCGTTCTCCTAGGTTGAAGCATTCGTTTGCAGTAACAGTTTGAATTTTTAGTTTTCACTCTGTTTTCTCCTATATTGACAGATGCAGTTCGAACTCTAAATCAAACATGGTTTGTGCTAGCTTCTTGAAACTTGACACAATAAAGTAGTTCTACGTTCTATCTCTAAGGTTTGTTTCCTCTTGATGTAGCCTTAAGCAGAGACTGGCGAATAACACTTCCAATGAAAGGCGTTGTTAAGCTTCCAAAAAACTACCGTCTCCTGAAATCTCAACATATATTTTTTCATCCAACCTTCATGATTCTTTCAAGTATTGATCAGTACACCAATCAAACGTGGATGCCCAAGTTTTGTTCTTCTAGGTTGTATCATTCGTTTGCAGGAACAGTTAGAAATTATAGGTTTCACTCTGTTTTCTCCTATATTGACATATGCAGTTAGAACTCTAAATCAAACACGGTTTGTGCTAGCTTCTTGAAACATGACACAGTAAAGTATTTCTACGTTCTATCTCTAAGGTTTGTTTCCTCTTGTATCCTAAAGCTGGGACTGGCGAATAACACTTATATTGAAAGGGGTTGCCAAACTTCCAACACACTAGAGTCTCCTGAAATCTCAACATATATTTTTTCATCCAATCTTCATGATACTATCAAGTAATGATCAGTACACCAATCCCACTTGGATGCCAAAGTTTAGTTCTCCTAGATTGAAGCATTCTTTTGGAGTAACAGTTTGAATTTTTAGGTTTCACTCTGTTTTCTCCTATATTGACAAATGTAGTTCGAACACTAAATCAAACACGGTTTGTGCTAGCTTCTTGAAACTTGAAACAGTAAAGTAGTTCTACATTCTATTTTTATTTTTTGTTTCCTCTGGATGTAGACCTAAGCAGAGACTGACGAAAGACACATTCAATGAAAGGCGTTGTTAGGCTGCCAAAATACTACAGTCTCCTGAAATCTCAACATATTTTTTTTTCGGACCTTCATGATAATTTCAAGTAATGAGCAGTACACCAATAAAACGTGGATGTTCAAGTTCCGTTCTCCTAGGTTGAAGCATTCGTTTGCAGTAATAGTTTCAATTTTTAGTTTTCACTCTGTTTTCTCCTATATTGACAGATGCAGTTCGAACTCTAAATCAAACATGGTTTGTGCTAGCTTCTTGAAACTTGACACAATAAAGTAGTTCTACCTTCTATCTCTAAGGTTTGTTTCCTCTTGATGTAGCCTTAAGCAGAGACTGGCGAATAACACTTTCAATGAAAGGCGTTGTTAAGCTTCCAAAAAACTACCGTCTCCTGAAATCTCAACATATATTTTTTCATCCAATCTTCATGATTCTTTCAAGTATTGATCAGTACACCAATCAAACGTGGATGCCCAAGTTTTGTTCTTCTAGGTTGTAGCATTCGTTTGCAGGAACAGTTAGAAATTATAGGTTTCACTCTGTTTTCTTCTATATTGACAGATGCAGTTAGAACTCTAATTCAAACACGGTTTTTGCTAGCTTCTTGAAACTTGACACAGTAAAGTATTTCTACGTTCTATCTCTAAGTTTTGTTTCCTCTTGTATCCTAAAGCTGGGACTGGCGAATAACACTTATACTGAAAGGGGTTGCCAAACTTCCAACACACTAGAGTCTCCTGAAATCTCAACATATATTTTTTCATCCAATCTTCATGATACTTTCAAGTAATGATCAGTACACCAATCCCACTTGAATGCCAAAGTTTAGTTCTCCTAGATTGAAGCATTCTTTTGGAGTAACAGTTTGAATTTTTAGGTTTCACTCTGTTTTCTCCTATATTGACAAATGTAGTTCGAACTCTAAATCAAACACGGTTTGTGCTAGCTTCTTGAAACTTGAAACAGTAAAGTAGTTCTACATTCTATTTTTATTTTTTGTTTCCTCTGGATGTAGACCTAAGCAGAGACTGACGAAAGTCACATTCAATGAAAGGCGTTGTTAGGCTGCCAAAATACTACAGTCTCCTGAAATCTCAACATATTTTTTTTTTGGACCTTCATGATAATTTCAAGTAATGAGCAGTATACCAATAAAACGTGGATGTTCAAGTTTCGTTCTCCTGGGTTGAAGCATTCGTTTGCAGTAACAGTTTGAATTTTTACTTTTCACTCTGTTTTCTCCTATATTGACAGATGCAGTTCGAACTCTAAATCAAACATGGTTAGTGCTAGCTTCTTGAAACTTGACACAATAAAGTAGTTCTACGTTCTATCTCTAACGTTTGTTTCCTCTTGATGTAGCCTTAAGCAGACACTGGCGAATAACACTTTCAATGAAAGGCGTTGTTAAGCTTCCAAAAAACTACCGTCTCCTGAAATCTCAACATACATTTTTTCATCCAATCTTCATGATTCTTTCAAGTATTGATCAGTACACCAATCAAACGTGGATGCCCAAGTTTTGTTCTTCTAGGTTGTAGCATTCGTTTGCACTAACAGTTAGAAATTATAGGTTTCACTCTGTTTTCTCCTATATTGACAGATGCAGTTAGAACTCTAAATCAAACACGGTTTGTGCTAGCTTCTTGAAACTTGACACAGTAAAGTAGTTCTACCTTCTAACTCTAAGGTGTGTTTCCTCTTGTATCCTAAAGCTGGGACTGGCGAATAACACTTATACTGAAAGGGGTTGCCGAACTTCCAACACACTAGAGTCTCCTGAAATCTCAACATATATTTTTTCATCCAATCTTCATGATACTTTCAAGTAATGATCAGTACACCAATCGCACTTGGATGCCAAAGTTTAGTTCTCCTAGATTGAAGCATTCTTTTGGAGTAACAGTTTGAATTTTTAGGTTTCACTCTGTTTTCTCCTATATTGACAAATGTAGTTCGAACTCTAAATCAAACACGGTTTGTGCTAGCTTCTTGAAACTTGAAACAGTAAAGTAGTTCTACATTCTATTTTTATTTTTTGTTACCTCTCAATGTAGACCTAAGCAGAGACTGACGAAAGACACATTCAATGAAAGGCGTTGTTAGGCTGCCAAAATACTACAGTCTCCTGAAATCTCAACATATTTTTTTTCCGACGTTCATGATAATTTCAAGTAATGAGCAGTACACCAATAAAACGTGGATGTTCAAGTTTCGTTCTCCTAGGTTGAAGCATCGTATGCAGTAACAGTTTGAATTTTTAGTTTTCACTCTGTTTTCTCATATATTGACAGATGCAGTTCGAACTCTAAATCAAACATGGTTTGTGCTAGCTTCTTGAAACTTGACACAATAAAGTAGTTCTACGTTCTATCTGTAAGGTTTGTTATGTCTTGATGTAGCCTTAAGCAGAGACTGGCGAATAACACTTTCAATGAAAGGCGTTGTTAAGCTTCCAAAAAACTACCGTCTCCTGAAATCTCAACATATATTTTTTCATCCAATCTTCATGATTCTTTCAAGTATTGATCAGTACACCAATCAAACGTGGATGCCCAAGTTTTGTTCTTCTAGGTTGTAGCATTCCTTTGCAGGAACAGTTAGAAATTATAGGTTTCACTCTGTTTTCTCCTATATTGACAGATGCAGTTAGAACTCTAAATCAAACACGGTTTGTGCTAGCTTCTTGAAACTTGACACAATAAAGTAGTTCTACGTTCTATCTCTAAGGTTTGTTTCCTCTTGTATCCTAAAGCTGGGACTGGCGAATAACACTTATACTGAAAGGGGTTGCCAAACGTCCAACACACTAGAGTCTCCTGAAATCTCAACATATATTTTTTCATCCAATCTTCATGATACTTTCAAGTAATGATCAGTACACCAATCGCACTTGGATGCCAAAGTTTAGTTCTCCTAGATTGAAGCATTCTTTTGGAGTAACAGTTTGAATTTTTAGGTTTCACTCTGTTTTCTCCTATATTGACAAATGTAGTTCGAACTCTAAATCAAACACGGTTTGTGCTAGCTTCTTGAAACTTGAAACAGTAAAGTAGTTCTACATTCTATTTTTATTTTTTGTTTCCTCTGGATGTAGACCTAAGCAGAGACTGACGAAAGACACATTCAATGAAAGGCGTTGTTAGCCTGCCAAAATAATACAGGCTCCTGAAATCTCAACATATTTTTTTTTCCGACCTTCATGATAATTTCAAGTAATGACCAGTACACCAATAAAACGTGGATGTTCAAGTTTCGTTCTCCTAGGTTGAAGCATTCGTTTGCAGTAACAGTTTGAATTTTTAGTTTTCACTCTGTTTTCTCCTATATTGACAGATGCAGTTCGAACTCTAAATCAAACATGGTTTGTGCTAGCTTCTTGAAACTTGACACAATAAAGGAGTTCTACGTTCTATCTCTAAGGTTTGTTTCCTCTTGATGTAGCCTTAAGCAGAGACTGGCGAAAAACACTTTCAATGAAAGGCGTTGTTAAGCTTCCAAAAAACTACCGTCTCCTGAAATCTCAACATATATCTTTTCATCCAATCTTCATGATTCTTTCAAGTATTGATCAGTACACCAATCAAACGTGGATGCCCAAGTTTTGTTCTTCTAGGTTGTAGTATTCGTTTGCAGGAACAGTTAGAAATTATAGGTTTCACTCTGTTTTCTCCTATATTGACAGATGCAGTTAGAACTCTAAATCAAACACGGTTTGTGCTAGCTTCTTGAAACTTGACACAATAAAGTAGTTCTACGTTCTATCTCTAAGGTTTGTTTCCTCTTGTATCCTAAAGCTGGGACTGGCGAATAACACTTATACTGAAAGGGGTTGCCAAACTTCCAACACACTAGAGTCTCCTGAAATCTCAACATATATTTTTTCATCCAATCTTCATGATACTTTCAAGTAATGGTCAGTACACCAATCCCACTTGGATGCCAAAGTTTAGTTCTCCTAGATTGAAGCATTCTTTTGGAGTAACAGTTTGAATTTTTAGGTTTCACTCTGTTTTCTCCTATATTGACCAATGTAGTTCGAACTCTAAATCAAACACGGTTTGTGCTAGCTTCTTGAAACTTGAAACAGTGAAGTAGTTCTACATTCTATTTTTATTTTTTGTTTCCTCTGGATGTAGACCTAAGCAGAGACTGACGAAAGACACATTCAATGAAAGGCGTTGTTAGGCTGCCAAAATACTACAGTCTCCTGAAATTTCAACATGTTTTTTTTTTTCCGATCTTCATGATAATTTCAAGTAATGAGCAGTACACCAATAAAACATGGATGTTCAAGTTCCGTTCTCCTAGGTTGAAACATTAGTTTGCAGTAACAGTTTGAATTTTTAGTTTTCACTCTGTTTTCTCCTATATTGACAGATGCAGTTAGAACTCTAAATCAAACACGGTTTGTGCTAGCTTCTTGAAACTTGACACAATAAAGTAGTTCTACGTTCTATCTCTAAGGTTTGTTTCCTCTTGATGTAGCCTTAAGCAGAGACAGGCGAATAACACTTTCAATGAAAGGCGTTGTTAAGCTTCCAAAAAACTACCGTCTCCTGAAATCTCAACATATATTTTTTCATCCAATCTTCATGATTCTTTCAAGTATTGATTAGTACACCAATCAAACGTGGATGCCCAAGTTTTGTTCTTCTAGGTTGTAGCATTCGTTTGCAGGAACAGTTAGAAATTATAGGTTTCACTCTGTTTTCTCCTATATTGACAGATGCAGTTAGAACTCTAAATCAAACATGGTTTGTGCTAGCTTCTTGAAACTTGACACAATAAAGTAGTTCTACGTTCTATCTCTAAAGTTTGTTTCCTCTTGTATCCTAAAACTGGGACTGGCGAATAACACTTATACTGAAAGGGGTTGCCAAACTTCCAACACACTAGAGTCTGGTGAAATCTCAACATATATTTTTTCATCCAATCTTCATGATACTTTCAAGTAATGATTAGTACACCAATCCCACTTGGATGCCAAAGTTTAGTTCTCCTAGATTGAAGCATTCTTTTGGAGTAACAGTTTGAATTTTTAGGTTTCACTCTGTTTTCTCCTATATTGACAAATGTAGTTCGAACTCTAAATCAAACACGGTTTGTGCTAGCTTCTTGAAACTTGAAACAGTAAAGTAGTTCTACATTCTATTTTTATTTTTTGTTTCCTCTAGATGTAGACCTAAGCAGAGACTGACGAAAGACACATTCAATGAAAGGCGTTGTTAGGCTGCCAAAATAATACAGTCTCCTAAAATCTCTACATATTTTTTTTTCCGACCTTCATGATAATTTCAAGTAATCAGCAGTACACCAATAAAACGTGGATGTTCATGTTTCGTTCTCCTAGGTTGAAGCATTCGTTAGCAGTAACAGTTTGAATTTTTAGTTTTCACTCTGTTTTCTCATATATTGATAGATGCAGTTCGAACTCTAAATCAAACATGGTTTGTGCTAGCTTCTTGAAACTTGACACAATAAAGTAGTTCTACGTTCTATCTCTAAGGTTTGTTTCCTCTTGATGTACCCTTAAGCAGAGACTGGCGAATAACACTTTCAATGAAAGGCGTTGTTAAGCTTCCAAAAAACTACCGTCTCCTGAAATCTCAACATATATTTTTTCACCCAATCTTCATGATTCTTTCAAGTATTGATCAGTATACCAATCAAACTTGGATGCCCAAGTTTTGTTCTTCTAGGTTGTAGCATTCGTTTGCAGGAACAGTTAGAAATTATAGGTTTCACTCTGTTTTCTCGTATATTGACAGATGCAGTTAGAACTCTAAATCAAACACGGTTTGTGCTAGCTTCTTGAAACTTGAAACAGTAAAGTAGTTCTACGTTCTATCTCTAAGGTTTGTTTCCTCTTGTATCCTAAAGCTGGGACTGGCGAATAACACTTATACTGAAAGGGGTTGCCAAACTTCCAACACACTAGAGTCTCCTGAAATCTCAACATATATTTTTTCATCCAATCTTCATGATACTTTCAAGTAATGATCAGTACACCAATCCCACTTGGATGCCAAAGTTTAGTTCTCCTAGATTGAAGCATTCTTTTGGAGTAACAGTTTGAATTTTTAGGTTTCACTCTGTTTTCTCCTATATTGACAAATGTAGTTCGAACTCTAAATCAAACACGGTTTGTGCTAGCTTCTTGAAACTTGAAACAGTAAAGTAGTTCTACATTCTATTTTTATTTTTTGTTTCCTCTGGATGTAGACCTAAGCAGAGACTGACGAAAGACACATTCAATGAAAGGCGTTGTTAGGCTGCCAAAATAATACAGTCTCCTGAAATCTCAACATATTTTTTTTTCCGACCTTCATGATAATTTCAAGTAATGAGCAGTACACCAATAAAACGTGAATGTTCAATTTCCGTTCTCCTAGGTTGAAGCATTCGTTTGCCGTAACAGTTTGAATTTTTAGTTTTCACTCTGTTTTCTCCTATATTGACAGATGCAGTTCGAACTCTAAATCAAACATGGTTTGTGCTAGCTTCTTGAAACTTGACACAATAAAGTAGTTCTACGTTCTATCTCTAAGGTTTGTTTCCTCTTGATGTAGCCTTAAGCAGAGACTGGCGAATAACACTTTCAATGAAAGGCGTTGTTAAGCTTCCAAAAAACTACCGTCTCCTGAAATCTCAACATATATTTTTTCATCCAATCTTCATGATTCTTTCAAGTATTGATCAGTACACCAATCAAACGTGGATGCCCAAGTTTTGTTCTTCTAGGTTGTAGCATTCCTTTGCAGGAACTGTTAGAAATTATAGGTTTCACTCTGTTTTCTCCTACATTGACAGATGCAGTTAGAACTTTAAATCAAACACGGTTTGTGCTAGCTTCTTGAAACTTGACACTATAAAGTAGTTCTACGTTCTATCTCTAAGGTTTGTTTCCTCTTGTATCCTAAAGCTGGGACTGGCGAATAACACTTATACTGAAAGGGGTTGCCAAACTTCCAACACACTAGAGTCTCCTGAAATCTCAACATATATTTTTTCATCCAATCTTCATGATACTTTCAAGTAATGATCAGTACACCAATCCCACTTGAATGCCAAAGTTTAGTTCTCCTAGATTGAAGCATTCTTTTGGAGTAACAGTTTGAATTTTTAGGTTTTACTCTGTTTTCTCCTATATTGACAAATATAGTTCGAACTCTAAATCAAACACGGTTTGTGCTAGCTTCTTGAAACTTGAAACAGTAAAGTAGTTCTACATTCTATTTTTATTTTTTGTTTCCTCTGGATGTAGACCTAAGCAGAGACTGACGAAAGACACATTCAATGAAAGGCGTTGTTAGGCTGCCAAAATACTACAGGCTCCTGAAATCTCAACATATTTTTTTTTCCGACCTTCATGATCATTTCAAGTAATGAGCAGTACACCAATAAAACGTGGATGTTCAAGTTCCGTTCTCCTAGGTTGAAGCATTTGTTTGCAGTAACAGTTTGAATTTTTAGTTTTCACTCTGTTTTCTCCTATATTGACAGATGCAGTTCGAACTCTAAATCAAACATGGTTTGTGCTAGCTTCTTGAAATTTGACACAATAAAGTAGTTCTACGTTCTATCTCTAAGGTTTGTTTCCTCTTGATGTAGCCTTAAGCAGAGACTGGCGAATAACACTTTCAATGAACGGCATTGTTAAGCTTCCAAAAAACTACCGTCTCCTGAAATCTCAACATATATTTTTTCATCCAATCTTCATGATTCTTTCAAGTATTGATCAGTACACCAATCAAACGTGGATGCCCAAGTTTTGTTCTTCTAGGTTGTAGCATTCGTTTGCAGGAACAGTTAGAAATTATAGGTTTCACTCTGTTTTCTCCTATATTGACAGATGCAGTTAGAACTCTAAATCAAACACGGTTTGTACTAGCTTCTTGAAACTTGACACAATAAAGTAGTTCTACGTTCTATCTCTAAGGTTTGTTTCCTCTTGTATCCTAAAGCTTTGACTGGCGAATAACACTTATACTGAAAGGGGTTGCCAAACTTCCAACACACTAGAGTCTCCTGAAATCTCAACATATATTTTTTCATCCAATCTTCATGATACTTTCAAGTAATGATCAGTACACCAATCCCACTTGGATGCCAAAGTTTAGTTCTCCTAGATTGAAGCATTCTTTGGAGTAACAGTTTGAATTTTTAGGTTTCACTCTTTTTTCTCCTATATTGACAAATGTAGTTCGAACTCTAAATCAAACACGGTTTGTGCTAGCTTCTTGAAACTTGAAACAGTAAAGTAGTTCTACATTCTATTTTTATTTTTTGTTTCCTCTGGATGTAGACCTAAGCAGACACTGACGAAAGACACATTCAATGAAAGGCGTTGTTAGGCTGCCAAAATACTACAGGCTCCTGAAATCTCAACATATTTTTTTTTCCAAACTTCATGATAATTTCAAGTAATGAGCAGTACACCAATAAAACGTGGATGTTCAAGTTCCGTTCTCCTAGGTTGAAGCATTCGTTTGCAGTAACAGTTTGAATTTTTAGTTTTCACTCTGTTTTCTCCTATATTGACAGATGCAGTTCGAACTCTAAATCAAACATGGTTTGTGCTAGCTTCTTGAAACTTGACACAATAAAGTAGTTCTACGTTCTATCTCTAAGGTTTGTTTCCTCTTGATTTAGCCTTAAGCAGAGACTGGCGAATAACACTTTCAATGAACGGCATTGTTAAGCTTCCAAAAAACTACCGTCTCCTGAAATCTCAACATATATTTTTTCATCCAATCTTCATGATTCTTTCAAGTATTGATCAGTACACCAATCAAACGTGGATGCCCAAGTTTTGTTCTTCTAGGTTGTAGCATTCCTTTGCAGGAACAGTTAGAAATTATAGGTTTCACTCTGTTTTCTCCTATGTTGACAGACAAATTAGAACTCTAAATCAAACACGGTTTGTGCTAGCTTCTTGAAACTTGACACAATAAAGTAGTTCTACGTTCTATCTCTAAGGTTTGTTTCCTCTTGTATCCTAAAGCTGGGACTGGCGAATAACACTTATACTGAAAGGGGTTGCCAAACTTCCAACACACTAGAGTCTCCTGAAATCTCAACATATATTTTTCCATCCAATCTTCATGATACTTTCAAGTAATGATCAGTACCCCAATCCCACTTGGATGCCAAAGTTTAGTTCTCCTAGATTGAAGCATTCTTTTAGAGTAACAGTTTGAATTTTTAGGTTTCACTCTGTTTTCTCCTATATTGACAAATGTAGTTCGAACTCTAAATCAAACAGGGTTTGTGCTAGCTTCTTGAAACTTGAAACAGTGAAGTAGTTCTACATTCTATTTTTATTTTTTGCTTCCTCTGGATGTAGACCTAAGCAGAGACTGACGAAAGACACATTCAATGAAAGGCGTGGTTAGGCTGCCAAAATACAACAGTCTCCTGAAATCTCAACATATTTTTTTTTCAGACCTTCATGATGATTTCACGTAATGAGCAGTACACCAATAAAACGTGGATGTTCAAGTTCCGTTCTCCTAGGTTGAAGCATTCGTTTGCAGTAACAGTTTGAATTTTTAGTTTTCACTCTGTTTTCTCCTATATTGACAGATGCAGTTCGAACTCTAAATCAAACATGGTTTGTGCTAGCTTCTTGAAACTTGACACAATAAAGTAGTTCTACGTTCTATCTCTAAGGTTTGTTTCCTCTTGATGTAGCCTTAAGCAGAGACCGGCGAATAACACTTTCAATGAAAGGCGTTGTTAAGCTTTCAAGAAACTACCGTCTCCTGAAATCTCAACATATATTTTTTCATTCAATCTTCATGATTCTTTCAAGTATTGATCAGTACACCAATCAAACGTGGATGCCCAAGTTTTGTTCTTCTAGGTTGTAGCATTCCTTTGCAGGAACAGTTAGAAATTATAGGTTTCACTCTGTTTTCTCCTATATTGACAGATGCAGTTAGAACTCTAAATCAAACACGGTTTGTGCTAGCTTCTTGAAACTTGACACAATAAAGTAGTTCTACGTTCTATCTCTAAGGTTTGTTTCCTCTTGTATCCTAAAGCTGGGACTGGCGAATAACACTTATACTGAAAGGGGTTGCCAAACGTCCAACACACTAGAGTCTCCTGAAATCTCAACATATATTTTTTCATCCAATCTTCATGATACTTTCAAGTAATGATCAGTACACCAATCGCACTTGGATGCCAAAGTTTAGTTCTCCTAGATTGAAGCATTCTTTTGGAGTAACAGTTTGAATTTTTAGGTTTCACTCTGTTTTCTCCTATATTGACAAATGTAGTTCGAACTCTAAATCAAACACGGTTTGTGCTAGCTTCTTGAAACTTGAAACAGTAAAGTAGTTCTACATTCTATTTTTATTTTTTGTTTCCTCTGGATGTAGACCTAAGCAGAGACTGACGAAAGACACATTCAATGAAAGGCGTTGTTAGCCTGCCAAAATAATACAGGCTCCTGAAATCTCAACATATTTTTTTTTCCGACCTTCATGATAATTTCAAGTAATGACCAGTACACCAATAAAACGTGGATGTTCAAGTTTCGTTCTCCTAGGTTGAAGCATTCGTTTGCAGTAACAGTTTGAATTTTTAGTTTTCACTCTGTTTTCTCCTATATTGACAGATGCAGTTCGAACTCTAAATCAAACATGGTTTGTGCTAGCTTCTTGAAACTTGACACAATAAAGGAGTTCTACGTTCTATCTCTAAGGTTTGTTTCCTCTTGATGTAGCCTTAAGCAGAGACTGGCGAAAAACACTTTCAATGAAAGGCGTTGTTAAGCTTCCAAAAAACTACCGTCTCCTGAAATCTCAACATATATCTTTTCATCCAATCTTCATGATTCTTTCAAGTATTGATCAGTACACCAATCAAACGTGGATGCCCAAGTTTTGTTCTTCTAGGTTGTAGTATTCGTTTGCAGGAACAGTTAGAAATTATAGGTTTCACTCTGTTTTCTCCTATATTGACAGATGCATTTAGAACTCTAAATCAAACACGGTTTGTGCTAGCTTCTTGAAACTTGACACAATAAAGTAGTTCTACGTTCTATCTCTAAGGTTTGTTTCCTCTTGTATCCTAAAGCTGGGACTGGCGAATAACACTTATACTGAAAGGGGTTGCCAAACTTCCAACACACTAGAGTCTCCTGAAATCTCAACATATATTTTTTCATCCAATCTTCATGATACTTTCAAGTAATGGTCAGTACACCAATCCCACTTGGATGCCAAAGTTTAGTTCTCCTAGATTGAAGCATTCTTTTGGAGTAACAGTTTGAATTTTTAGGTTTCACTCTGTTTTCTCCTATATTGACCAATGTAGTTCGAACTCTAAATCAAACACGGTTTGTGCTAGCTTCTTGAAACTTGAAACAGTGAAGTAGTTCTACATTCTATTTTTATTTTTTGTTTCCTCTGGATGTAGACCTAAGCAGAGACTGACGAAAGACACATTCAATGAAAGGCGTTGTTAGGCTGCCAAAATACTACAGTCTCCTGAAATTTCAACATGTTTTTTTTTTTCCGATCTTCATGATAATTTCAAGTAATGAGCAGTACACCAATAAAACATGGATGTTCAAGTTCCGTTCTCCTAGGTTGAAACATTAGTTTGCAGTAACAGTTTGAATTTTTAGTTTTCACTCTGTTTTCTCCTATATTGACAGATGCAGTTAGAACTCTAAATCAAACACGGTTTGTGCTAGCTTCTTGAAACTTGACACAATAAAGTAGTTCTACGTTCTATCTCTAAGGTTTGTTTCCTCTTGATGTAGCCTTAAGCAGAGACAGGCGAATAACACTTTCAATGAAAGGCGTTGTTAAGCTTCCAAAAAACTACCGTCTCCTGAAATCTCAACATATATTTTTTCATCCAATCTTCATGATTCTTTCAAGTATTGATTAGTACACCAATCAAACGTGGATGCCCAAGTTTTGTTCTTCTAGGTTGTAGCATTCGTTTGCAGGAACAGTTAGAAATTATAGGTTTCACTCTGTTTTCTCCTATATTGACAGATGCAGTTAGAACTCTAAATCAAACATGGTTTGTGCTAGCTTCTTGAAACTTGACACAATAAAGTAGTTCTACGTTCTATCTCTAAAGTTTGTTTCCTCTTGTATCCTAAAACTGGGACTGGCGAATAACACTTATACTGAAAGGGGTTGCCAAACTTCCAACACACTAGAGTCTGGTGAAATCTCAACATATATTTTTTCATCCAATCTTCATGATACTTTCAAGTAATGATCAGTACACCAATCCCACTTGGATGCCAAAGTTTAGTTCTCCTAGATTGAAGCATTCTTTTGGAGTAACAGTTTGAATTTTTAGGTTTCACTCTGTTTTCTCCTATATTGACAAATGTAGTTCGAACTCTAAATCAAACACGGTTTGTGCTAGCTTCTTGAAACTTGAAACAGTAAAGTAGTTCTACATTCTATTTTTATTTTTTGTTTCCTCTAGATGTAGACCTAAGCAGAGACTGACGAAAGACACATTCAATGAAAGGCGTTGTTAGGCTGCCAAAATAATACAGTCTCCTAAAATCTCTACATATTTTTTTTTCCGACCTTCATGATAATTTCAAGTAATCAGCAGTACACCAATAAAACGTGGATGTTCATGTTTCGTTCTCCTAGGTTGAAGCATTCGTTAGCAGTAACAGTTTGAATTTTTAGTTTTCACTCTGTTTTCTCATATATTGATAGATGCAGTTCGAACTCTAAATCAAACATGGTTTGTGCTAGCTTCTTGAAACTTGACACAATAAAGTAGTTCTACGTTCTATCTCTAAGGTTTGTTTCCTCTTGATGTACCCTTAAGCAGAGACTGGCGAATAACACTTTCAATGAAAGGCGTTGTTAAGCTTCCAAAAAACTACCGTCTCCTGAAATCTCAACATATATTTTTTCACCCAATCTTCATGATTCTTTCAAGTATTGATCAGTATACCAATCAAACTTGGATGCCCAAGTTTTGTTCTTCTAGGTTGTAGCATTCGTTTGCAGGAACAGTTAGAAATTATAGGTTTCACTCTGTTTTCTCGTATATTGACAGATGCAGTTAGAACTCTAAATCAAACACGGTTTGTGCTAGCTTCTTGAAACTTGAAACAGTAAAGTAGTTCTACGTTCTATCTCTAAGGTTTGTTTCCTCTTGTATCCTAAATCTGGGACTGGCGAATAACACTTATACTGAAAGGGGTTGCCAAACTTCCAACACACTAGAGTCTCCTGAAATCTCAACATATATTTTTTCATCCAATCTTCATGATACTTTCAAGTAATGATCAGTACACCAATCCCACTTGGATGCCAAAGTTTAGTTCTCCTAGATTGAAGCATTCTTTTGGAGTAACAGTTTGAATTTTTAGGTTTCACTCTGTTTTCTCCTATATTGACAAATGTAGTTCGAACTCTAAATCAAACACGGTTTGTGCTAGCTTCTTGAAACTTGAAACAGTAAAGTAGTTCTACATTCTATTTTTATTTTTTGTTTCCTCTGGATGTAGACCTAAGCAGAGACTGACGAAAGACACATTCAATGAAAGGCGTTGTTAGGCTGCCAAAATAATACAGTCTCCTGAAATCTCAACATATTTTTTTTTTCCGACCTTCATGATAATTTCAAGTAATGAGCAGTACACCAATAAAACGTGAATGTTCAATTTCCGTTCTCCTAGGTTGAAGCATTCGTTTGCCGTAACAGTTTGAATTTTTAGTTTTCACTCTGTTTTCTCCTATATTGACAGATGCAGTTCGAACTCTAAATCAAACATGGTTTGTGCTAGCTTCTTGAAACTTGACACAATAAAGTAGTTCTACGTTCTATCTCTAAGGTTTGTTTCCTCTTGATGTAGCCTTAAGCAGAGACTGGCGAATAACACTTTCAATGAAAGGCGTTGTTAAGCTTCCAAAAAACTACCGTCTCCTGAAATCTCAACATATATTTTTTCATCCAATCTTCATGATTCTTTCAAGTATTGATCAGTACACCAATCAAACGTGGATGCCCAAGTTTTGTTCTTCTAGGTTGTAGCATTCCTTTGCAGGAACTGTTAGAAATTATAGGTTTCACTCTGTTTTCTCCTACATTGACAGATGCAGTTAGAACTTTAAATCAAACACGGTTTGTGCTAGCTTCTTGAAACTTGACACTATAAAGTAGTTCTACGTTCTATCTCTAAGGTTTGTTTCCTCTTGTATCCTAAAGCAGGGACTGGCGAATAACACTTATACTGAAAGGGGTTGCCAAACTTCCAACACACTAGAGTCTCCTGAAATCTCAACATATATTTTTTCATCCAATCTTCATGATACTTTCAAGTAATGATCAGTACACCAATCGCACTTGGATGCCAAAGTTTAGTTCTCCTAGATTGAAGCATTCTTTTGGAGTAACAGTTTGAATTTTTAGGTTTTACTCTGTTTTCTCCTATATTGACAAATATAGTTCGAACTCTAAATCAAACACGGTTTGTGCTAGCTTCTTGAAACTTGAAACAGTAAAGTAGTTCTACATTCTATTTTTATTTTTTGTTTCCTCTGGATGTAGACCTAAGCAGAGACTGACGAAAGACACATTCAATGAAAGGCGTTGTTAGGCTGCCAAAATACTACAGGCTCCTGAAATCTCAACATATTTTTTTTTCCGACCTTCATGATCATTTCAAGTAATGAGCAGTACACCAATAAAACGTGGATGTTCAAGTTCCGTTCTCCTAGGTTGAAGCATTTGTTTGCAGTAACAGTTTGAATTTTAGTTTTCACTCTGTTTTCTCCTATATTGACAGATGCAGTTCGAAACTCTAAATCAAACATGGTTTGTGCTAGCTTCTTGAAATTTGACACAATAAAGTAGTTCTACGTTCTATCTCTAAGGTTTGTTTCCTCTTGATGTAGCCTTAAGCAGAGACTGGCGAATAACACTTTCAATGAACGGCATTGTTAAGCTTCCAAAAAACTACCGTCTCCTGAAATCTCAACATATATTTTTTCATCCAATCTTCATGATTCTTTCAAGTATTGATCAGTACACCAATCAAACGTGGATTCCCAAGTTTTGTTCTTCTAGGTTGTAGCATTCGTTTGCAGGAACAGTTAGAAATTATAGGTTTCACTCTGTTTTCTCCTATATTGACAGATGCAGTTAGAACTCTAAATCAAACACGGTTTGTACTAGCTTCTTGAAACTTGACACAATAAAGTAGTTCTACGTTCTATCTCTAAGGTTTGTTTCCTCTTGTATCCTAAAGCTTTGACTGGCGAATAACACTTATACTGAAAGGGTTGCCAAACTTCCAACACACTAGAGTCTCCTGAAATCTCAACATATATTTTTTCATCCAATCTTCATGATACTTTCAAGTAATGATCAGTACACCAATCCCACTTGGATGCCAAAGTTTAGTTCTCCTAGATTGAAGCATTCTTTGGAGTAACAGTTTGAATTTTTAGGTTTCACTCTTTTTTCTCCTATATTGACAAATGTAGTTCGAACTCTAAATCAAACACGGTTTGTGCTAGCTTCTTGAAACTTGAAACAGTAAAGTAGTTCTACATTCTATTTTTATTTTTTGTTTCCTCTGGATGTAGACCTAAGCAGACACTGACGAAAGACACATTCAATGAAAGGCGTTGTTAGGCTGCCAAAATACTACAGGCTCCTGAAATCTCAACATATTTTTTTTTCCAAACTTCATGATAATTTCAAGTAATGAGCAGTACACCAATAAAACGTGGATGTTCAAGTTCCGTTCTCCTAGGTTGAAGCATTCGTTTGCAGTAACAGTTTGAATTTTTAGTTTTCACTCTGTTTTCTCCTATATTGACAGATGCAGTTCGAACTCTAAATCAAACACGGTTTGTGCTAGCTTCTTGAAACTTGACACAATAAAGTAGTTCTACGTTCTATCTCTAAGGTTTGTTTCCTCTTGATTTAGCCTTAAGCAGAGACTGGCGAATAACACTTTCAATGAACGGCATTGTTAAGCTTCCAAAAAACTACCGTCTCCTGAAATCTCAACATATATTTTTTCATCCAATCTTCATGATTCTTTCAAGTATTGATCAGTACACCAATCAAACGTGGATGCCCAAGTTTTGTTCTTCTAGGTTGTAGCATTCGTTTGCAGGAACAGTTAGAAATTATAGGTTTCACTCTGTTTTCTCCTATGTTGACAGACAAATTAGAACTCTAAATCAAACACGGTTTGTGCTAGCTTCTTGAAACTTGACACAATAAAGTAGTTCTACGTTCTATCTCTAAGGTTTGTTTCCTCTTGTATCCTAAAGCTGGGACTGGCGAATAACACTTATACTGAAAGGGGTTGCCAAACTTCCAACACACTAGAGTCTCCTGAAATCTCAACATATATTTTTCCATCCAATCTTCATGATACTTTCAAGTAATGATCAGTACACCAATCCCACTTGGATGCCAAAGTTTAGTTCTCCTAGATTGAAGCATTCTTTTAGAGTAACAGTTTGAATTTTTAGTTTTCACTCTGTTTTCTCCTATATTGACAAATGTAGTTCGAACTCTAAATCAAACAGGGTTTGTGCTAGCTTCTTGAAACTTGAAACAGTGAAGTAGTTCTACATTCTATTTTTATTTTTTGCTTCCTCTGGATGTAGACCTAAGCAGAGACTGACGAAAGACACATTCAATGAAAGGCGTGGTTAGGCTGCCAAAATACAACAGTCTCCTGAAATCTCAACATATTTTTTTTTCAGACCTTCATGATGATTTCACGTAATGAGCAGTACACCAATAAAACGTGGATGTTCAAGTTCCGTTCTCCTAGGTTGAAGCATTCGTTTGCAGTAACAGTTTGAATTTTTAGTTTTCACTCTGTTTTCTCCTATATTGACAGATGCAGTTCGAACTCTAAATCAAACATGGTTTGTGCTAGCTTCTTGAAACTTGACACAATAAAGTAGTTCTACGTTCTATCTCTAAGGTTTGTTTCCTCTTGATGTAGCCTTAAGCAGAGACCGGCGAATAACACTTTCAATGAAAGGCGTTGTTAAGCTTTCAAGAAACTACCGTCTCCTGAAATCTCAACATATATTTTTTCATTCAATCTTCATGATTCTTTCAAGTATTGATCAGTACACCAATCAAACGTGGATGCCCAAGTTTTGTTCTTCTAGGTTGTAGCATTCGTTTGCAAGAACAGTTAGAAATTATAGGTTTCACTCTGTTTTCTCCTATATTGACAGATGCAGTTAGAACTCTAAATCAAACACGGTTTGTGCTAGCTTCTTGAAACTTGACACAATAAAGTAGTTCTACGTTCTATCTCTAAGGTTTGTTTCCTCTTGTATCCTAAAGCTGGGACTGGCGAATAACACTTATACTGAAAGGGGTTGCCAAACTTCCAACACACTAGAGTCTCCTGAAATCTCAACATATATTTTTTCATCCAATCTTCATGATACTATCAAGTAATGATCAGTACACCAATCCCACTTGGATGCCAAAGTTTAGTTCTCCTAGATTGAAGCATTCTTTTGGAGTAACAGTTTGAATTTTTAGGTTTCACTCTGTTTTCTCCTATATTGACAAATGTAGTTCGAACTCTAAATCAAACACGGTTTGTGCTAGCTTCTTGAAACTTGAAACAGTAAAGTAGTTCTACATTCTATTTTTATTTTTTGTTTCCTCTGGATGTAGACCTAAGCAGAGACTGACAAAAGACACATTCAATGAAAGGCGTTGTTCGGCTGCCAAAATACTACAGTCTCTTGAAATCTCAACATATTTTTTTTTCGGACCTTCATGATAATTTCAAGTAATGAGCAGTACACCAATAAAACGTGGATGTTCAAGTTTCGTTCTCCTGGGTTGAAGCATTCGTTTGCAGTAACAGTTTGAATTTTTACTTTTCACTCTGTTTTCTCCTATATTGACAGATGCAGTTCGAACTCTAAATCAAACATGGTTAGTGCTAGCTTCTTGAAACTTGACACAATAAAGTAGTTCTACGTTCTATCTCTAACGTTTGTTTCCTCTTGATGTAGCCTTAAGCAGAGACTGGCGAATAACACTTTCAATGAAAGGCGTTGTTAAGCTTCCAAAAAACTACCGTCTCCTGAAATCTCAACATATATTTTTTCATCCAATCTTCATGATTCTTTCAAGTATTGATCAGTACACCAATCAAACGTGGATGCCCAAGTTTTGTTCTTCTAGGTTGTAGCATTCGTTTGCAGGAACAGTTAGAAATTATAGGTTTCACTCTGTTTTCTCCTATATTGACAGATGCAGTTAGAAATCTAATTCAAACACGGTTTGTGCTAGCTTCTTGAAACTTGACACAGTAAAGTATTTCTACGTTCTATCTCTAAGTTTTGTTTCCTCTTGTATCCTAAAGCTGGGACTGGCGAATAACACTTATACTGAAAGGGGTTGCCAAACTTCCAACACACTAGAGTCTCCTGAAATCTCAACATATATTTTTTCATCCAATCTTCATGATACTTTCAAGTAATGATCAGTACACCAATCCCACTTGGATGCCAAAGTTTAGTTCTCCTAGATTGAAGCATTCTTTTGGAGTAACAGTTTGAATTTTTAGGTTTCACTCTGTTTTCTCCTATATTGACAAATGTAGTTCGAACTCTAAATCAAACACGGTTTGTGCTAGCTTCTTGAAACTTGAAACAGTAAAGTAGTTCTACATTCTATTTTTATTTTTTGTTTCCTCTGGATGTAGACCTAAGCAGAGACTGACGAAAGTCACATTCAATGAAAGGCGTTGTTAGGCTGCCAAAATACTACAGTCTCCTGAAATCTCAACATATTTTTTTTTCGGACCTTCATGATAATTTCAAGTAATGAGCAGTACACCAATAAAACGTGGATGTTCAAGTTTCGTTCTCCTGGGTTGAAGCATTTGTTTGCAGTAACAGTTTGAATTTTTACTTTTCACTCTGTTTTCTCCTATATTGACAGATTCAGTTCGAACTCTAAATCAAACATGGTTAGTGCTAGCTTCTTGAAACTTGACACAACAAAGTAGTTCTACGTTCTATCTCTAACGTTTGTTTCCTCTTGATGTAGCCTTAAGCAGAGACTGGCGAATAACACTTTCAATGAAAGGCGTTGTTAAGCTTCCAAAAAACTACCTTCTCCTGAAATCTCAACATACATTTTTTCATCCAATCTTCATGATTCTTTCAAGTATTGATCAGTACACCAATCAAACGTGGATGCCCAAGTTTTGTTCTTCTAGGTTGTAGCATTCGTTTGCAGGAACAGTTAGAAATTATAGGTTTCACTCTGTTTTCTCCTATATTGACAGATGCAGTTAGAACTCTAAATCAAACACGGTTTGTGCTAGCTTCTTGAAACTTGACACAGTAATGTAGTTCTACGTTCTAACTCTAAGGTGTGTTTCCTCTTGTATCCTAAAGCTGGGACTGGCGAATAACACTTATACTGAAAGGGGTTGCCAAACTTCCAACACACTAGAGTCTCCTGAAATCTCAACATATATTTTTTCATCCAATCTTCATGATACTTTCAAGTAATGATCAGTACACCAATCCCACTTGGATGCCAAAGTTTAGTTCTCCTAGATTGAAGCATTCTTTTGGAGTAACAGTTTGAATTTTTAGGTTTCACTCTGTTTTCTCCTATATTGACAAATGTAGTTCGAACTCTAAATCAAACACGGTTTGTGCTAGCTTCTTGAAACTTGAAACAGTAAAGTAGTTCTACATTCTATTTTTATTTTTTGTTACCTCTGGATGTAGACCTAAGCAGAGACTGACGAAAGACACATTCAATGAAAGGCGTTGTTAGGCTGCCAAAATACTACAGTCTCCTGAAATCTCAACATATTTTCTTTCCGACCTTCATGATAATTTCAAGTAATGAGCAGTACACCAATAAAACGTGGATGTTCAAGTTTCCTTCTCCTAGGTTGAAGCATTCGTATGCAGTAACAGTTTGAATTTTTAGTTTTCACTCTGTTTTCTCATATATTGACAGATGCAGTTCGAACTCTAAATCAAACATGGTTTGTGCTAGCTTCTTGAAACTTGACACAATAAAGTAGTTCTACGTTCTATCTCTAAGGTTTGTTTCCTCTTGATGTAGCCTTAAGCAGAGACTGGTGAATAACACTTTCAATGAAAGGCATTGTTAAGCTTCCAAAAAAGTACCGTCTCCTGAAATCTCAACATACATTTTTTCATCCAATCTTCATGATTCTTTCAAGTATTGATCAGTACACCAATCAAACGTGGATGCCCAAGTTTTGATCTTCTAGGTTGTAGCATTCGTTTGCAGGAACAGTTAGAAATTATAGGTTTCACTCTGTTTTCTCCTATATTGACAGATGCAGTTAGAACTCTAAATCAAACATGGTTTGTGCTAGCTTCTTGAAACTTGACACAATAAAGTAGTTCTACGTTCTATCTCTAAAGTTTGTTTCCTCTTGTATCCTAAAACTGGGACTGGCGAATAACACTTATACTGAAAGGGGTTGCCAAACTTCCAACACACTAGAGTCTCGTGAAATCTCAACATATATTTTTTCATCCAATCTTCATGATACTTTCAAGTAATGATCAGTACACCAATCCCACTTGGATGCCAAAGTTTAGTTCTCCTACATTGAAGCATTCTTTTGGAGTAACAGTTTGAATTTTTAGGTTTCACTCTGTTTTCTCCTATATTGACAAATGTAGTTCGAACTCTAAATCAAACACGGTTTGTGCTAGCATCTTGAAACTTGAAACAGTAAAGTAGTTCTACATTCTATTTTTATTTTTTGTTTCCTCTGGATGTAGACCTAAGCAGAGACTGACGAAAGACACATTCAATGAAAGGCGTTGTTAGGCTGCCAAAATACTACAGTGTCCTGAAATCTCAACATATTGTTTTTTCCGACCTTCATGATAATTTCAAGTAATGAGCAGTACACCAATAAATCGTGGATGTTCAAGTTTCGTTCTCCTAGGTTGAAGCATTCGTTTGCAGTAACAGTTTGAATTTTTAGTTTTCACTCTGTTTTCTCCTATATTGACAGATGCAGTTCGAACTCTAAATCAAACATGGTTTGTGCTAGCTTCTTGAAACTTGACACAATAAAGTAGTTCTACGTTCCTTCTCTAAGGTTTGTTTCCTCTTGATGTAGCCTTAAGCAGAGACTGGCGAATAACACTTCCAATGAAAGGCGTTGTTAAGCTTCCAAAAAACTACCGTCTCCTGAAATCTCAGCATATATTTTTTCATCCAACCTTCATGATTCTTTCAAGTATTGATCAGTACACCAATCAAACGTGGATGCCCAAGTTTTGTTCTTCTAGGTTGTATCATTCGTTTGCAGGAACAGTTAGAAATTATAGGTTTCACTCTGTTTTCTCCTATATTGACATATGCAGTTAGAACTCTAAATCAAACACGGTTTGTGCTAGCTTCTTGAAACATGACACAGTAAAGTATTTCTACGTTCTATCTCTCAGGTTTGTTTCCTCTTGTATCCTAAAGCTTGGACTGGCGAATAACACTTATATTGAAAGGGGTTGCCAAACTTCCAACACACTAGAGTCTCCTGAAATCTCAACATATATTTTTTCATCCAATCTTCATGATACTATCAAGTAATGATCAGTACACCAATCCCACTTGGATGCCAAAGTTTAGTTCTCCTAGATTGAAGCATTCTTTTGGAGTAACAGTTTGAATTTTTAGGTTTCACTCTGTTTTCTCCTATATTGACAAATGTAGTTCGAACTCTAAATCAAACACGGTTTGTGCTAGCTTCTTGAAACTTGAAACAGTAAAGTAGTTCTACATTCTATTTTTATTTTTTGTTTCCTCTGGATGTAGACCTAAGCAGAGACTGACAAAAGACACATTCAATGAAAGGCGTTGTTAGGCTGCCAAAATACTACAGTCTCCTGAAAGCTCAACATATTTTTTTTTCGGTCCTTCATGATAATTTCAAGTAATGAGCAGTACACCAGTAAAACGTGGATGTTCAAGTTTCGTTCTCCTGGGTTGAAGCATTCGTTTGCAGTAACAGTTTGAATTTTTAGTTTTCACTCTGGTTTCTCCTATATTGACAGATGCAGTTCGAACTCTAAATCAAACATGGTTAGTGCTAGCTTCTTGAAACTTGACACAATAAAGTAGTTCTACGTTCTATCTCTAAGGTTTGTTTCCTCTTGATGTAGCCTTAAGCAGAGACTGGCGAATAACACTTTCAATGAAAGGCGTTGTTAAGCTTCCAAAAAACTACCGTCTCCTGAAATCTCAACATATATTTTTTCATCCAATCTTCATGATTCTTTCAAGTATTGATCAGTACACCAATCAAACGTGGATGCCCAAGTTTTGTTCTTCTAGGTTGTAGCATTCGTTTGCAGGAACAGTTAGAAATTATAGGTTTCACTCTGTTTTCTCCTATATTGACAGATGCAGTTAGAACTCTAATTCAAACACGGTTTGTGCTAGCTTCTTGAAACATGACACAGTAAAGTATTTCTACGTTCTATCTCTAAGGTTTGTTTCCTCTTGTATCCTAAAGCTGGGACTGGCGAATAACACTTATATTGAAAGGGGTTTCCAAACTTCCAACACACTAGAGTCTCCTGAAATCTCAACATATATTTTTTCATCCAATCTTCATGATACTATCAAGTAATGATCAGTACACCAATCCCACTTGGATGCCAAAGTTTAGTTCTCCTAGATTGAAGCATTCTTTTGGAGTAACAGTTTGAATTTTTAGGTTTCACTCTGTTTTCTCCTATATTGACAAATGTAGTTCGAACACTAAATCAAACACGGTTTGTGCTAGCTTCTTGAAACTTGAAACAGTAAAGTAGTTCTACATTCTATTTTTATTTTTTGTTTCCTCTGGATGTAGACCTAAGCAGAGACTGACGAAAGACACATTCAATGAAAGGCGTTGTTAGGCTGCCAAAATACTACAGTCTCCTGAAATCTCAACATATTTTTTTTTCGGACCTTCATGATAATTTCAAGTAATGAGCAGTACACCAATAAAACGTGGATGTTCAAGTTCCGTTCTCCTAGGTTGAAGCATTCGTTTGCAGTAATAGTTTCAATTTTTAGTTTTCACTCTGTTTTCTCCTATATTGACAGATGCAGTTCGAACTCTAAATCAAACATGGTTTGTGCTAGCTTCTTGAAACTTGACACAATAAAGTAGTTCTACGTTCTATCTCTAAGGTTTGTTTCCTCTTGATGTAGCCTTAAGCAGAGACTGGCGAATAACACTTCCAATGAAAGGCGTTGTTAAGCTTCAAAAAACTACCGTCTCCTGAAATCTCAACATATATTTTTTCATCCAACCTTCATGATTCTTTCAAGTATTGATCAGTACACCAATCAAACGTGGATGCCCAAGTTTTGTTCTTCTAGGTTGTAGCATTCGTTTGCAGGAACAGTTAGAAATTATAGGTTTCACTCTGTTTTCTCCTATATTGACAAATGTAGTTCGAACTCTAAATCAAACACGGTTTGTGCTAGCTTCTTGAAACTTGAAACAGTAAAGTAGTTCTACATTCTATTTTTATTTTTTGTTTCCTCTGGATGTAGACCTAAGCAGAGACTGACGAAAGTCACATTCAATGAAAGGCGTTGTTAGGCTGCCAAAATACTACAGTCTCCTGAAATCTCAACATATTTTTTTTTCGGACCTTCATGATAATTTCAAGTAATGAGCAGTACACCAATAAAACGTGGATGTTCAAGTTTCGTTCTCCTGGGTTGAAGCATTCGTTTGCAGTAACAGTTTGAATTTTTACTTTTCACTCTGTTTTCTCCTATATTGACAGATGCAGTTCGAACTCTAAATCAAACATGGTTAGTGCTAGCTTCTTGAAACTTGACACAATAAAGTAGTTCTACGTTCTATCTCTAACGTTTGTTTCCTCTTGATGTAGCCTTAAGCAGAGACTGGCGAATAACACTTTCAATGAAAGGCGTTGTTAAGCTTCCAAAAAACTACCGTCTCCTGAAATCTCAACATACATTTTTTCATCCAATCTTCATGATTCTTTCAAGTATTGATCAGTACACCAATCAAACGTGGATGCCCAAGTTTTGTTCTTCTAGGTTGTAGCATTCGTTTGCAGGAACAGTTAGAAATTATAGGTTTCACTCTGTTTTCTCCTATATTGACAGATGCAGTTAGAACTCTAAATCAAACACGGTTTGTGCTAGCTTCTTGAAACTTGACACAGTAAAGTAGTTCTACGTTCTAACTCTAAGGTGTGTTTCCTCTTGTATCCTAAAGCTGGGACTGGCGAATAACACTTATACTGAAAGGGGTTGCCAAACTTCCAACACACTAGAGTCTCCTGAAATCTCAACATATATTTTTTCATCCAATCTTCATGATACTTTCAAGTAATGATCAGTACACCAATCCCACTTGGATGCCAAAGTTTAGTTCTCCTAGATTGAAGCATTCTTTTGGAGTAACAGTTTGAATTTTTAGGTTTCACTCTGTTTTCTCCTATATTGACAAATGTAGTTCGAACTCTAAATCAAACACGGTTTGTGCTAGCTTCTTGAAACTTGAAACAGTAAAGTAGTTCTACATTCTATTTTTATTTTTTGTTACCTCTGGATGTAGACCTAAGCAGAGACTGACGAAAGACACATTCAATGAAAGGCGTTGTTAGGCTGCCAAAATACTACAGTCTCCTGAAATCTCAACATATTTTTTTTCCGACCTTCATGATAATTTCAAGTAATGAGCAGTACACCAATAAAACGTGGATGTTCAAGTTTCGTTCTCCTAGGTTGAAACATTCGTATGCAGTAACAGTTTGAATTTTTAGTTTTCACTCTGTTTTCTCATATATTGACAGATGCAGTTCGAACTCTAAATCAAACATGGTTTGTGCTAGCTTCTTGAAACTTGACACAATAAAGTAGTTCTACGTTCTATCTCTAAGGTTTGTTTCCTCTTGATGTAGCCTTAAGCAGAGACTGGTGAATAACACTTTCAATGAAAGGCGTTGTTAAGCTTCCAAAAAAGTACCGTCTCCTGAAAACTCGACATACATTTTTTCATCCAATCTTCATGATTCTTTCAAGTATTGATCAGTACACCAATCAAACGTGGATGCCCAAGTTTTGATCTTCTAGGTTGTAGCATTCGTTTGCAGGAACAGTTAGAAATTATAGGTTTCACTCTGTTTTCTCCTATATTGACAGATGCAGTTAGAACTCTAAATCAAACATGGTTTGTGCTAGCTTCTTGAAACTTGACACAATAAAGTAGTTCTACGTTCTATCTCTAAAGTTTGTTTCCTCTTGTATCCTAAAACTGGGACTGGCGAATAACACTTATACTGAAAGGGGTTGCCAAACTTCCAACACACTAGAGTCTCGTGAAATCTCAACATATATTTTTTCATCCAATCTTCATGATACTTTCAAGTAATGATCAGTACACCAATCCCACTTGGATGCCAAAGTTTAGTTCTCCTAGATTGAAGCATTCTTTTGGAGTAACAGTTTGAATTTTTAGGTTTCACTCTGTTTTCTCCTATATTGACAAATGTAGTTCGAACTCTAAATCAAACACGGTTTGTGCTAGCTTCTTGAAACTTGAAACAGTAAAGTAGTTCTACATTCTATTTTTATTTTTTGTTTCCTCTAGATGTAGACCTAAGCAGAGACTGACGAAAGACACATTCAATGAAAGGCGTTGTTAGGCTGCCAAAATAATACAGTCTCCTAAAATCTCTACATATTTTTTTTTCCGACCTTCATGATAATTTCAAGTAATCAGCAGTACACCAATAAAACGTGGATGTTCATGTTTCGTTCTCCTAGGTTGAAGCATTCGTTAGCAGTAACAGTTTGAATTTTTAGTTTTCACTCTGTTTTCTGATATATTGATAGATGCAGTTCGAACTCTAAATCAAACATGGTTTGTGCTAGCTTCTTGAAACTTGACACAATAAAGTAGTTCTACGTTCTATCTCTAAGGTTTGTTTCCTCTTGATGTAGCCTTAAGCAGAGACTGGCGAATAACACTTTCAATGAAAGGCGTTGTTAAGCTTCCAAAAAACTACCGTCTCCTGAAATCTCAACATATATTTTTTCACCCAATCTTCATGACTCTTTCAAGTATTGATCAGTACACCAATCAAACGTGGATGCCCAAGTTTTGTTCTTCTAGGTTGTAGCATTCGTTTGCAGGAACAGTTAGAAATTATAGGTTTCACTCTGTTTTCTCGTATATTGACAGATGCAGTTAGAACTCTAAATCAAACACGGTTTGTGCTAGCTTCTTGAAACTTGAAACAGTAAAGTAGTTCTACGTTCTATCTCTAAGGTTTGTTTCCTCTTGTATCCTAAAGCTGGGACTGGCGAATAACACTTATACTGAAAGGGGTTGCCAAACTTCCAACACACTAGAGTCTCCTGAAATCTCAACATATATTTTTTCATCCAATCTTCATGATACTTTCAAGTAATGATCAGTACACCAATCCCACTTGGATGCCAAAGTTTAGTTCTCCTAGATTGAAGCATTCTTTTGGAGTAACAGTTTGAATTTTTAGGTTTCACTCTGTTTTCTCCTATATTGACAAATGTAGTTCGAACTCTAAATCAAACACGGTTTGTGCTACCATCTTGAAACTTGAAACAGTAAAGTAGTTCTACATTCTATTTTTATTTTTTGTTTCCCTTGGATGTAGACCTAAGCAGAGACTGACGAAAGACACATTCAATGAAAGGCGTTGTTAGGCTGCCAAAATACTACAGTCTCCTGAAATCTCAACATATTTTTTTTTCCGACCTTCATGATAATTTCAAGTAATGAGCAGTACACCAATAAAACGTGGATGTTCAAGTTTCGTTCTCCTAGGTTGAAGCATTCGTTTGCAGTAACAGTTTCAATTTTTAGTTTTCACTCTGTTTTCTCCTATATTGACAGATGCAGTTCGAACTCTAAATCAAACATGGTTTGTGCTAGCTTCTTGAAACTTGACACAATAAAGTAGTTCTACGTTCTATCTCTAAGGTTTGTTTCCTCTTGTATCCCAAAGCTGGGACTGGCGAATAACACTTATACTGAAAGGGGTTGCCAAACTTCCAACACACTAGAGTCTCCTGAAATCTCAACATATATTTTTTCATCCAATCTTCATGATACTTTCAAGTAATGATCAGTACACCAATCCCACTTGGATGCCAAAGTTTAGTTCTCCTAGATTGAAACATTCTTTTGGAGTAACAGTTTGAATTTTAAGGTTTCACTCTGTTTTCTCCTATATTGACAAATGTAGTTCGAACTCTAAATCAAACACGGTTTGTGCTAGCTTCTTGAAACTTGAAACAGTAAAGTAGTTCTACATTCTATTTTTACTTTTTGTTTCCTCTGGATGTAGACCTAAGCAGAGACTGAAGAAAGACACATTCAATGAAAGGCGTTGTTAGGCGGCCAAAATAATACAGGCTCCTGAAATCTCAACATATTTTTTTTTCTGACCTTCATGATAATTTCAAGTAATGAGCAGTACACCAATAAAACGTGGATGTTCAAGTTCCGTTCTCCTAGGTTGAAGCATTCGTTTGCAGTAACAGTTTCAATTTTTAGTTTTCACTCTGTTTTCTCCTATATTGACAGATGCAGTTCGAACTCTAAATCAAACATGGTTTGTGCTAGCTTCTTGAAACTTGACACAATAATGTAGTTCTACGTTCTATCTCTAAGGTTTGTTTCCTCTTGATGTAGCCTTAAGCAGAGACTGTCGAATAACACTTTCAATGAAAGGCCTTGTTAAGCTTCCAAAAAACTACCGTCTCCTGAAATCTCAACATACATTTTTTCATCCAATCTTCAGGATTCTTTCAAGTATTGATCAGTACACCAATCAAACGTGGATGCCCAAGTTTTGTTCTTCTAGGTTGTAGCATTCGTTTGCCGGAACAGTTAGAAATTATAGGTTTCACTCTGTTTTCTCCTATATTGACAGATGCAGTTAGAACTCTAAATCAAACACGGTTTGTGCTAGCTTCTTGAAACTTGACACAATAAAGTAGTTCTACGTTCTATCTCTAAGGTTTGTTTCCTCTTGTATCCTAAAGCTGGGACTGGCGAATAACACTTATACTGAAAGGGGTTGCCAAACTTCAAACACACTAGAGTCTCGTGAAATCTCAACATATATTTTTTCATCCAATCTTCATGATACTTTCAAGTAATGATCAGTACACCAATCCCACTTGGATGCCAAAGTTTAGTTCTCCTAGATTGAAGCATTCTTTTGGAGTAACAGTTTGAATTTTTAGGTTTCACTCTGTTTTCTCCTATATTGACCAATGTAGTTCGAACTCTAAATCAAACACGGTTTGTGCTAGCATCTTGAAACTTGAAACAGTAAAGTAGTTCCACATTCTATTTTTACTTTTTGTTTCCTCTGAATGTAGACCTAAGCAGAGACTGACGAAAGACACATTCAATGAAAGGCGTTGTTAGGCTGCCAAAATACTACAGGCTTCTGAAATCTCAACATATTTTTTTTTCCGACCTTCATGATAATTTCAAGTAATGAGCAGTACACCAATAAAACGTGGATGTTCAAGTTTCGTTCTCTAGTTTGAAGTATTCGTTTGCAGTAACAGTTTGAAATTTTAGTTTTCACTCTGTTTTCTCCTCTATTGACAGATGCAGTTCGAACTCTGAATCAAACATGGTTTTTGCTAGCTTCTTGAAACTTGACACAATAAAGTAGTTCTACGTTCTATCTCTAAGGTTTGTTTCCTCTTGATGTAGCCTTAAGCAGAGACTGGCGAATAACACTTTCAAAGAAAAGCGTTGTTAAGCTTCCAAAAAACTACCGTCTCCTGAAATCTCAACATATATTTTTTCATCCAATCTTCATGATTCTTTCAAGTATTGATCAGTACACCAATCAAACGTGGATGCCCAAGTTTTGTTCTTCTAGGTTGTAGCATTCGTTTGCCGGAACAGTTAGAAATTATAGGTTTCACTCTGTTTTCTCCTATATTGACAGATGCAGTTAGAACTCTAAATCAAACACGGTTTGTGCTAGCTTCTTGAAACTTGACACAATAAAGTAGTTCTAGGTTCTCTCTCTAAGGTTTGTTTCCTCTTGTATCCCAAAGCTGGGACTGGCGAATAACACTTATACTGAAAGGGGTTGCCAAACTTCCAACACAGTAGAGTCTCCTGAAATCTCAACATATATTTTTTCATCCAATCTTCATGATACTTTAAAGTAATGATCAGTACACCAATCCCACTTGGATGCCAAAGTTTAGTTCTCCTAGATTGAAGCATTCTTTTGGAGTAACAGTTTGAATTTTTAGGTTTCACTCTGTTTTCTCCTATATTGACAAATGTAGTTTGAACTCTAAATCAAACAGGGTTTGTGCTAGCTTCTTGAAACTTGAAACAGTAAAGTAGTTCTACATTCTATTTTTATTTTATGTTTCCTCTGGATGTAGACCTAAGCAGAGACTGACGAAAGACACATTCAATGAAAGGCGTTGTTAGGCTGCCAAAATACTACAGTCTCCTGAAATCTCTACATATTTTTGTTTCTGACCTTCATGATAATTTCAAGTAATCAGCAGTACACCAATAAAACGTGGATGTTCAAGTTTCGTTCTCCTAGGTTGAAGCATTCGTTTGCAGTAACAGTTTGAATTTTTAGTTTTCTCTCTGTTTTCTCCTATATTGACAGATGCAGTTCGAACTCTAAATCAAACATGGTTTGTGCTAGCTTCTTGAAACTTGACACAATAAAGTAGTTCTACATTCTATCTCTAAGGTTTGTTTCCTCTTGATGTAGACTTAAGCAGAGACTGGCGAATAACACTTTAAATGAAAGGCGTTGTTAAGCTTCCAAAAAACTACCGTCTCCTGAAATCTCAACATACATTTTTTCATCCAATCTTCATGATTCTTTCAAGTATTGATCAGTACACCAATCAAACGTGGATGCCCAAGTTTTGTTCTTCTAGGTTGTAGCATTCGTTTGCAGGAACAGTTAGAAATTATTGGTTTCACTCTGTTTTCTCCTATATTGCCAGATGCAGTTAGAACTCTAAATCAAACACGGTTTGTGCTAGCTTCTTGAAACTTGACACAATAAAGTAGTTCTACGTTCTATCTCTAAGGTTTGTTTCCTCTTGTATCCTAAAGCTGGGACTGGCGAATAACACTTATACTGAAAGGGGTTGCAAAACTTCCAACACACTAGAGTCTCCTGAAATCTCAACATATATTTTTTCATCCAATCTTCATGATACTTTCAAGTAATGATCAGTACACCAATCCCACTTGGAAGCCAAAGTTTAGTTCTCCTAGATTGAAGCATTCTTTTGGAGTAACCGTTTGAATTTTTAGGTTTCACTCTGTTTTCTCCTATATTGACAAATGTAGTTCGAACTCTAAATCAAACACGGTTATGCTAGCTTCTTGAAACTTGAAACAGTAAAGTAGTTCTACATTCTATTTTTATTTATTGTTTCCTCTGGATGTAGACCTAAGCAGAGACTGACGAAAGACACATTCAATGAAAGGCGTTGTTAGGCTGGCAAAATACTACAGTCTCCTGAAAACTCTTCATATTTTTTTTTCCGAACTTCATGATAATTTCAAGTAATCAGCAGTACACCAATAAAACGTGGATGTTCAAGTTCCGTTCTCCTAGGTTGAAGCATTCGTTTGCAGTAACAGTTTGCATTTTTAGTTTTCACTCTGTTTTCTCCTATATTGACAGATGCAGTTCGAACTCTAAATCAAACATGGTTTGTGCTAGCTTCTTGAAACTTGACACAATAAAGTAGTTCTATGTTCTATCTCTAAGGTTTGTTTCCTCTTGATGTAGACTTAAGCAGAGACTGGCGAATAACACTTTCAATGAAAGGCGTTGTTAAGCTTCCAAAAAAGTACCATCTCCTGAAATCTCAACATACATTTTTTCATCCAATCTTCATGATTCATTCAAGTATTGATCAGTACACCAATCAAACGTGGATGCCCAAGTTTTGTTCTTCTAGGTTGTAGCATTCGTTTGCAGGAACAGTTAGAAATTATAGGTTTCACTCTGTTTTCTCGTATATTGACAGATGCAGTTAGAACTCTAAATCAAACACGGTTTGTGCTAGCTTCTTGAAACTTGAAACAGTAAAGTAGTTCTACGTTCTATCTCTAAGGTTTGTTTCCTCTTGTATCCTAAAGCTGGGACTGGCGAATAACACTTATACTGAAAGGGGTTGCCAAACTTCCAACACACTAGAGTCTCCTGAAATCTCAACATATATTTTTTCATCCAATCTTCATGATACTTTCAAGTAATGATCAGTACACCAATCCCACTTGGATGCCAAAGTTTAGTTCTCCTAGATTGAAGCATTCTTTTGGAGTAACAGTTTGAATTTTTAGGTTTCACTCTGTTTTCTCCTATATTGACAAATGTAGTTCGAACTCTAAATCAAACACGGTTTGTGCTACCATCTTGAAACTTGAAACAGTAAAGTAGTTCTACATTCTATTTTTATTTTTTGTTTCCCTTGGATGTAGACCTAAGCAGAGACTGACGAAAGACACATTCAATGAAAGGCGTTGTTAGGCTGCCAAAATACTACAGTCTCCTGAAATCTCAACATATTTTTTTTCCGACCTTCATGATAATTTCAAGTAATGAGCAGTACACCAATAAAACGTGGATGTTCAAGTTTCGTTCTCCTAGGTTGAAGCATTCGTTTGCAGTAACAGTTTCAATTTTAGTTTTCACTCTGTTTCTCCTATATTGACAGATGCAGTTCGAACTCTAAATCAAACATGGTTTGTGCTAGCTTCTTGAAACTTGACACAATAAAGTAGTTCTACGTTCTATCTCTAAGGTTTGTTTCCTCTTGTATCCCAAAGCTGGGACTGGCGAATAACACTTATACTGAAAGGGGTTGCCAAACTTCCAACACACTAGAGTCTCCTGAAATCTCAACATATATTTTTTCATCCAATCTTCATGATACTTTCAAGTAATGATCAGTACACCAATCCCACTTGGATGCCAAAGTTTAGTTCTCCTAGATTGAAACATTCTTTTGGAGTAACAGTTTGAATTTTAAGGTTTCACTCTGTTTTCTCCTATATTGACAAATGTAGTTCGAACTCTAAATCAAACACGGTTTGTGCTAGCTTCTTGAAACTTGAAACAGTAAAGTAGTTCTACATTCTATTTTTACTTTTTGTTTCCTCTGGATGTAGACCTAAGCAGAGACTGAAGAAAGACACATTCAATGAAAGGCGTTGTTAGGCGGCCAAAATAATACAGGCTCCTGAAATCTCAACATATTTTTTTTTCTGACCTTCATGATAATTTCAAGTAATGAGCAGTACACCAATAAAACGTGGATGTTCAAGTTCCGTTCTCCTAGGTTGAAGCATTCGTTTGCAGTAACAGTTTCAATTTTTAGTTTTCACTCTGTTTTCTCCTATATTGACAGATGCAGTTCGAACTCTAAATCAAACATGGTTTGTGCTAGCTTCTTGAAACTTGACACAATAATGTAGTTCTACGTTCTATCTCTAAGGTTTGTTTCCTCTTGATGTAGCCTTAAGCAGAGACTGTCGAATAACACTTTCAATGAAAGGCCTTGTTAAGCTTCCAAAAAACTACCGTCTCCTGAAATCTCAACATACATTTTTTCATCCAATCTTCAGGATTCTTTCAAGTATTGATCAGTACACCAATCAAACGTGGATGCCCAAGTTTTGTTCTTCTAGGTTGTAGCATTCGTTTGCCGGAACAGTTAGAAATTATAGGTTTCACTCTGTTTTCTCCTATATTGACAGATGCAGTTAGAACTCTAAATCAAACACGGTTTGTGCTAGCTTCTTGAAACTTGACACAATAAAGTAGTTCTACGTTCTATCTCTAAGGTTTGTTTCCTCTTGTATCCTAAAGCTGGGACTGGCGAATAACACTTATACTGAAAGGGGTTGCCAAACTTCAAACACACTAGAGTCTCGTGAAATCTCAACATATATTTTTTCATCCAATCTTCATGATACTTTCAAGTAATGATCAGTACACCAATCCCACTTGGATGCCAAAGTTTAGTTCTCCTAGATTGAAGCATTCTTTTGGAGTAACAGTTTGAATTTTTAGGTTTCACTCTGTTTTCTCCTATATTGACCAATGTAGTTCGAACTCTAAATCAAACACGGTTTGTGCTAGCATCTTGAAACTTGAAACAGTAAAGTAGTTCCACATTCTATTTTTACTTTTTGTTTCCTCTGAATGTAGACCTAAGCAGAGACTGACGAAAGACACATTCAATGAAAGGCGTTGTTAGGCTGCCAAAATACTACAGGCTTCTGAAATCTCAACATATTTTTTTTTCCGACCTTCATGATAATTTCAAGTAATGAGCAGTACACCAATAAAACGTGGATGTTCAAGTTTCGTTCTCTAGTTTGAAGTATTCGTTTGCAGTAACAGTTTGAAATTTTAGTTTTCACTCTGTTTTCTCCTCTATTGACAGATGCAGTTCGAACTCTGAATCAAACATGGTTTTTGCTAGCTTCTTGAAACTTGACACAATAAAGTAGTTCTACGTTCTATCTCTAAGGTTTGTTTCCTCTTGATGTAGCCTTAAGCAGAGACTGGCGAATAACACTTTCAAAGAAAAGCGTTGTTAAGCTTCCAAAAAACTACCGTCTCCTGAAATCTCAACATATATTTTTTCATCCAATCTTCATGATTCTTTCAAGTATTGATCAGTACACCAATCAAACGTGGATGCCCAAGTTTTGTTCTTCTAGGTTGTAGCATTCGTTTGCCGGAACAGTTAGAAATTATAGGTTTCACTCTGTTTTCTCCTATATTGACAGATGCAGTTAGAACTCTAAATCAAACACGGTTTGTGCTAGCTTCTTGAAACTTGACACAATAAAGTAGTTCTAGGTTCTCTCTCTAAGGTTTGTTTCCTCTTGTATCCCAAAGCTGGGACTGGCGAATAACACTTATACTGAAAGGGGTTGCCAAACTTCCAACACAGTAGAGTCTCCTGAAATCTCAACATATATTTTTTCATCCAATCTTCATGATACTTTAAAGTAATGATCAGTACACCAATCCCACTTGGATGCCAAAGTTTAGTTCTCCTAGATTGAAGCATTCTTTTGGAGTAACAGTTTGAATTTTTAGGTTTCACTCTGTTTTCTCCTATATTGACAAATGTAGTTTGAACTCTAAATCAAACAGGGTTTGTGCTAGCTTCTTGAAACTTGAAACAGTAAAGTAGTTCTACATTCTATTTTTATTTTATGTTTCCTCTGGATGTAGACCTAAGCAGAGACTGACGAAAGACACATTCAATGAAAGGCGTTGTTAGGCTGCCAAAATACTACAGTCTCCTGAAATCTCTACATATTTTTGTTTCTGACCTTCATGATAATTTCAAGTAATCAGCAGTACACCAATAAAACGTGGATGTTCAAGTTTCGTTCTCCTAGGTTGAAGCATTCGTTTGCAGTAACAGTTTGAATTTTTAGTTTTCTCTCTGTTTTCTCCTATATTGACAGATGCAGTTCGAACTCTAAATCAAACATGGTTTGTGCTAGCTTCTTGAAACTTGACACAATAAAGTAGTTCTACATTCTATCTCTAAGGTTTGTTTCCTCTTGATGTAGACTTAAGCAGAGACTGGCGAATAACACTTTAAATGAAAGGCGTTGTTAAGCTTCCAAAAAACTACCGTCTCCTGAAATCTCAACATACATTTTTTCATCCAATCTTCATGATTCTTTCAAGTATTGATCAGTACACCAATCAAACGTGGATGCCCAAGTTTTGTTCTTCTAGGTTGTAGCATTCGTTTGCAGGAACAGTTAGAAATTATTGGTTTCACTCTGTTTTCTCCTATATTGCCAGATGCAGTTAGAACTCTAAATCAAACACGGTTTGTGCTAGCTTCTTGAAACTTGACACAATAAAGTAGTTCTACGTTCTATCTCTAAGGTTTGTTTCCTCTTGTATCCTAAAGCTGGGACTGGCGAATAACACTTATACTGAAAGGGGTTGCAAAACTTCCAACACACTAGAGTCTCCTGAAATCTCAACATATATTTTTTCATCCAATCTTCATGATACTTTCAAGTAATGATCAGTACACCAATCCCACTTGGAAGCCAAAGTTTAGTTCTCCTAGATTGAAGCATTCTTTTGGAGTAACCGTTTGAATTTTTAGGTTTCACTCTGTTTTCTCCTATATTGACAAATGTAGTTCGAACTCTAAATCAAACACGGTTATGCTAGCTTCTTGAAACTTGAAACAGTAAAGTAGTTCTACATTCTATTTTTATTTATTGTTTCCTCTGGATGTAGACCTAAGCAGAGACTGACGAAAGACACATTCAATGAAAGGCGTTGTTAGGCTGGCAAAATACTACAGTCTCCTGAAAACTCTTCATATTTTTTTTTCCGAACTTCATGATAATTTCAAGTAATCAGCAGTACACCAATAAAACGTGGATGTTCAAGTTCCGTTCTCCTAGGTTGAAGCATTCGTTTGCAGTAACAGTTTGCATTTTTAGTTTTCACTCTGTTTTCTCCTATATTGACAGATGCAGTTCGAACTCTAAATCAAACATGGTTTGTGCTAGCTTCTTGAAACTTGACACAATAAAGTAGTTCTATGTTCTATCTCTAAGGTTTGTTTCCTCTTGATGTAGACTTAAGCAGAGACTGGCGAATAACACTTTCAATGAAAGGCGTTGTTAAGCTTCCAAAAAAGTACCATCTCCTGAAATCTCAACATACATTTTTTCATCCAATCTTCATGATTCATTCAAGTATTGATCAGTACACCAATCAAACGTGGATGCCCAAGTTTTGTTCTTCTAGGTTGTAGCATTCGTTTGCAGGAACAGTTAGAAATTATAGGTTTCACTCTGTTTTCTCCTATATTGACAGATGCAGTTAGAAGTCTAAATCAAACACGGTTTGTGCTAGCTTCTTGAAACTTGACACCATAAAGTACTTCTACGTTCTATCACTAAGGTTTGTTTCCTCTTGTATCCTAAAGCTGGGACTGGCGAATAACACTTATACTGAAAGGGGTTGCCAAACTTCCAACACACTAGAGTCTCGTGAAATCTCAACATATATTTTTTCATCCAATCTTCATGATACTTTCAAGTAATGATCAGTACACCAATCCCACTTGGATGCCAAAGTTTAGTTCTCCTAGATTGAAGCATTCTTTTGGAGTAACAGTTTGAATTTTTAGGTTTCACTCTGTTTTCTCCTATATTGACAAATGTAGTTCGAACTCTAAATCAAACACGGTTTGTGCTAGCTTCTTGAAACTTGAAACAGTAATGTAGTTCTACATTCTATGTTTATTTTTTGTTTCCTCTGGATGTAGACCTAAGCAGAGACTGACGAAAGACACATTCAATGAAAGGCGTTGTTAGGCTGCCAAAATAATACAGTCTCCTGAAATCTCAACATATTTTTTTTTTCCGACCTTCATGATAATTTCAAGTAATGAGCAGTACACCAATAAAACGTGGATGTTCAAGTTTCGTTCTCCTAGGTTGAAGCATTCGTTTGCAGTAACAGTTTGAATTTTATTTTTCACTCTATTTTCTCCTATATTGCCAGATGCAGTTCGAACTCTAAATCAAACACGGTTTGTGCTAGCTTCTTGAAACTTGACACAATAAAGTAGTTCTACGTTCTATCTCTAAGGTTTGTTTCCTCTTGTATCCCAAAGCTGGGACTGGCGAATAACACTTATACTGAAAGGGGTTGCCAAACTTCCAACACACTAGAGTCTCCTGAAATCTCAACATATATTTTTTCATCCAATCTTCATGATACTTTCAAGTAATGATCAGTACACCAATCCCACTTGGATGCCAAAGTTTAGTTCTCCTAGATTGAAGCATTCTTTTGGAGTAACAGTTTGAATTTTTAGGTTTCACTCTGTTTTCTCCTATATTGACAAATGTAGTTCGAACTCTAAATCAAACACGGTTTGTGCTAGCTTCTTGAAACTTGAAACAGTAAAGTAGTTCTACATTCTATTTTTACTTTTTGTTTCCTCTGGATGTAGACCTAAGCAGCGACTGACGAAAGACACATTCAATGAAAGGCGTTGTTAGGCGGCCAAAATAATACAGGCTCCTGAAATCTCAACATATTTTTTTTTCTGACCTTCATGATAATTTCAAGTAATGAGCAGTACACCAATAAAACGTGGATGTTCAAGTTCCGTTCTCCTAGGTTGAAGCATTCGTTTGCAGTAACAGTTTCAATTTTTAGTTTTCACTCTGTTTTCTCCTATATTGACAGATGCAGTTCGAACTCTAAATCAAACATGGTTTGTGCTAGCTTCTTGAATCTTGACACAATAAAGTAGTTCTACGTTCTATCTCTAAGGTTTGTTTCCTCTTGATGTAGCCTTAAGCAGAGACTGGCTAATAACACTTTCAATGAAAGGCCTTGTTAAGCTTCCAAAAAACTACCGTCTCCTGAAATCTCAACATACATTTTTTCATCCAATGTTCAGGATTCTTTCAAGTATTGATCAGTACACCAATCAAACGTGGATGCCCAAGTTTTGTTCTTCTAGGTTGTAGCATTCGTTTGCCGGAACAGTTAGAAATTATAGGTTTCACTCTGTTTTCTCCTATATTGACAGATGCAGTTAGAACTCTAAATCAAACACGGTTTGTGCTAGCTTCTTGAAACTTGACACAATAAAGTAGTTCTACGTTCTATCTCTAAGGTTTGTTTCCTCTTGTATCCTAAAGCTGGGACTGGCGAATAACACTTATACTGAAAGGGGTTGCCAAACTTCCAACACACTAGAGTCTCGTGAAATCTCAACATATATTTTTTCATCCAATCTTCATGATACTTTCAAGTAATGATCAGTACACCAATCCCACTTGGATGCCAAAGTTTAGTTCTCCTAGATTGAAGCATTCTTTTGGAGTAACAGTTTGAATTTTTAGGTTTCACTCTGTTTTCTCCTATATTGACCAATGTAGTTCGAACTCTAAATCAAACACGGTTTGTGCTATCTTCTTGAAACTTGAAACAGTAAAGTAGTTCTACATTCTATTTTTACTTTTTGTTTCCTCTGGATGTAGACCTAAGCAGAGACTGACGAAAGACACATTCAATGAAAGGCGTTGTTAGGCTGCCAAAATACTACAGGCTTTTGAAATCTCAACATATTTTTTTTCCGACCTTCATGATAATTTCAAGTAATGAACAGTACACCAATAAAACATGGATGTTCAAGTTTTGTTCTCCTAGCTTGAAGCATTCGTTTGCAGTAACAGTTTGAAATTTTAGTTTTCACTCTGTTTTCTCCTCTATTGACAGATGCAGTTCGAACTCTGAATCAAACATGGTTTGTGCTAGCTTCTTGAAACTTGACACAATAAAGTAGTTCTACGTTCTATCTCTAAGGTTTGTTTCCTCTTGATGTAGCCTTAAGCAGAGACTGGCGAATAACACTTTCAATGAAAGGCGTTGTTAAGCTTCCAAAAAACTACCGTCTCCTGAAATCTCAACATACATTTTTTCATCCAATATTCATGATTCTTTCAAGTATTGATCAGTACACCAATCAAACGTGGATGCCCAAGTTTTGTTCTTCTAGGTTGTAGCATTCGTTTGCAGGAGCAGTTAGAAATTATAGGTTTCACTCTGTTTTCTCCTATATTGACAGATGCAGTTAGAACTCTAAATCAAACACGGTTTGTGCTAGCTTCTTGCAACCTGACACAATAAAGTAATTCTACGTTCAATCTCTAAGGATTGTTTCCTCTTGTATCCTAAAGCTGGGACTGGCGAATAACACTTATACTGAAAGGGGTTGCCAAACTTCCAACACACTAGAGTCTCCTGAAATCTCAACATATATTTTTTCATCCAATCTTCATGATACTTTCAAGTAATGATCAGTACACCAATCCCACTTGGATGCCAAAGTTTAGTTCTCCTAGATTGAAGCATTCTTTTGGAGTAACAGTTTGAATTTTTAGGTTTCACTCTGTTTTCTCCTATATTGACAAATGTAGTTCGAACTCTAAATCAAACACGGTTTGTGCTAGCTTCTTGAAACTTGAAACAGTAAAGTAGTTCTACATTCTATTTTTACTTTTTGTTTCCTCTGGATGTAGACCTAAGCAGAGACTGACGAAAGACACATTCAATGAAAGGCGTTGTTAGGCGGCCAAAATAATACAGGCTCCTGAAATCTCAACATAATTTTTTTTCCGACCTTCATGATAATTTCAAGTAATGAGCAGTACACCAATAAAACGTGGATGTTCAAGTTCCGTTCTCCTAGGTTGAAGCATTCGTTTGCAGTAACAGTTTCAATTTTTAGTTTTCACTCTGTTTTCTCCTATATTGACAGATGCAGTTCGAACTCTAAATCAAACATGGTTTGTGCTAGCTTCTTGAAACTTGACACAATAAAGTAGTTCTACGTTCTATCTCTAAGGTTTGTTTCCTCTTGATGTAGCCTTAAGCAGAGACTGGCGAATAACACTTTCAATGAAAGGCGTTGTTAAGCTTCCAAAAAACTACCGTCTCCTGAAATCTCAACATATATTTTTTCACCCAATCTTCATGATTCTTTCAAGTATTGATCAGTACACCAATCAAACGTGGATGCCCAAGTTTTGTTCTTCTAGGTTGTAGCATTCGTTTGCAGGAAGAGTTAGAAATTATAGGTTTCACTCTGTTTTCTCCTATATTGACAGATGCAGTTAGAACTCTAAATCAAACACGGTTTGTGCTAGCTTCTTGAAACTTGAAACAGTAAAGTAGTTCTACGTTCTATCTCTAAGGTTTGTTTCCTCTTGTATCCTAAAGCTGGGACTGGCGAATAACACTTATACTGAAAGGGGTTGCCAAACTTCCAACACACTAGAGTCTCCTGAAATCTCAACATATATTTTTTCATCCAATCTTCATGATACTTTCAAGTAATGATAAGTACACCAATCCCACTTGGATGCCAAAGTTTAGTTCTCCTAGATTGAAGCATTCTTTTGGAGTAACAGTTTGAATTTTTAGGTTTCACTGTGTTTTCTCCTATATTGACAAATGTAGTTCGAACTCTAAATCAAACACGGTTTGTGCTAGCATCTTGAAACTTGAAACAGTAAAGTAGTTCTACATTCTATTTTTATTTTTTGTTTCCCTTGGATGTAGACCTAAGCAGAGACTGACGAAAGACACATTCAATGAAAGGCGTTGTTAGGCTGCCAAAATACTACAGTCTCCTGAAATCTCAACATATTTTTTTTTCCGACATTCATGATAATTTCAAGTAATGAGCAGTACACCAATAAAACGTGGATGTTCAAGTTTCGTTCTCCTAGGTTGAAGCATTCGTTTGCAGTAACAGTTTGAATTTTTAGTTTTCACTCTGTTTTCTCATATATTGACAGATGCAGTTCGAACTCTAAATCAAACATGGTTTGTGCTAGCTTCTTGAAACTTGACACAATAAAGTAGTTCTACGTTCTATCTCTAAGGTTTGTTTCCTCTTGTATCCCAAAGCTGGGACTGGCGAATAACACTTATACTGAAAGGGGTTGCCAAACTTCCAACACACTAGAGTCTCCTGAAATCTCAACATATATTTTTTCATCCAATCTTCATGATACTTTCAAGTAATGATCAGTACACCAATCCCACTTGGATGCCAAAGTTTAGTTCTCCTAGATTGAAGCATTCTTTTGGAGTAACAGTTTGAATTTTTAGGTTTCACTCTGTTTTCTCCTATATGACAAATGTAGTTCGAACTCTAAATCAAACACGGTTTGTGCTAGCTTCTTGAAACTTGAAACAGTAAAGTAGTTCTACATTCTATTTTTACTTTTTGTTTCCTCTGGATGTAGACCTAAGCAGAGACTGACGAAAGACACATTCAATGAAAGGCGTTGTTAGGCGGCCAAAATAATACAGGCTCCTGAAATCTCAACATATTTTTTTTTCCGACCTTCATGATAATTTCAAGTAATGAGCAGTACACCAATAAAACGTGGATGTTCAAGTTCCGTTCTCCTAGGTTGAAGCATTCGTTTGCAGTAACAGTTTCAATTTTTAGTTTTCACTCTGTTTTCTCCTATATTGACAGATGCAGTTCGAACTCTAAATCAAACATGGTTTGTGCTAGCTTCTTGAAACTTGACACAATAAAGTAGTTCTACGTTCTATCTCTAAGGTTTGTTTCCTCTTGATGTAGCCTTAAGCAGAGACTGGCGAATAACACTTTCAATGAAAGGCGTTGTTAAGCTTCCAAAAAACTACCGTCTCCTGAAATCTCAACATACATTTTTTCATCCAATCTTCATGATTCTTTCAAGTATTGATCAGTACACCAATCAAACGTGGATGCCCAAGTTTTGTTCTTCTAGGTTGTAGCATTCGTTTGCAGGAACAGTTAGAAATTATAGGTTTCACTCTGTTTTCTCCTATATTGACAGATGCAGTTAGAACTCTAAATCAAACACGGTTTGTGCTAGCTTCTTGAAACTTGACACAATAAAGTAGTTCTACGTTCTATCTCTAAGGTTTGTTTCCTCTTGTATCCTAAAGCTGGGACTGGCGAATAACACTTATACTGAAAGGGGTTGCCAAACTTCCAACACACTAGAGTCTCGTGAAATCTCAACATATATTTTTTCATCCAATCTTCATGATACTTTCAAGTAATGATCAGTACACCAATCCCACTTGGATGCCAAAGTTTAGTTCTCCTAGATTGAAGCATTCTTTTGGAGTAACAGTTTGAATTTTTAGGTTTCACTCTGTTTTCTCCTATATTGACCAATGTAGTTCGAACTCTAAATCAAACACGGTTTGTGCTATCTTCTTGAAACTTGAAACAGTAAAGTAGTTCTACATTCTATTTTTACTTTTTGTTTCCTCTGGATGTAGACCTAAGCAGAGACTGACGAAAGACACATTCAATGAAAGGCGTTGTTAGGCTGCCAAAATACTACAGGCTTTTGAAATCTCAACATATTTTTTTTCCGACCTTCATGATAATTTCAAGTAATGAACAGTACACCAATAAAACATGGATGTTCAAGTTTTGTTCTCCTAGCTTGAAGCATTCGTTTGCAGAAACAGTTTGAAATTTTAGTTTTCACTCTGTTTTCTCCTCTATTGACAGATGCAGTTCGATCTCTGAATCAAACATGGTTTGTGCTAGCTTCTTGAAACTTGACACAATAAAGTAGTTCTACGTTCTATCTCTAAGGTTTGTTTCCTCTTGATGTAGCCTTAAGCAGAGACTGGCGAATAACACTTTCAATGAAAGGCGTTGTTAAGCTTCCAAAAAACTACCGTCTCCTGAAATCTCAACATACATTTTTTCATCCAATATTCATGATTCTTTCAAGTATTGATCAGTACACCAATCAAACGTGGATGCCCAAGTTTTGTTCTTCTAGGTTGTAGCATTCGTTTGCAGGAGCAGTTAGAAATTATAGGTTTCACTCTGTTTTCTCCTATATTGACAGATGCAGTTAGAACTCTAAATCAAACACGGTTTGTGCTAGCTTCTTGCAACCTGACACAATAAAGTAATTCTACGTTCAATCTCTAAGGATTGTTTCCTCTTGTATCCTAAAGCTGGGACTGGCGAATAACACTTATACTGAAAGGGGTTGCCAAACTTCCAACACACTAGAGTCTCGTGAAATCTCAACATATATTTTTTCATCCAATCTTCATGATACTTTCAAGTAATGATCAGTACACCAATCCCACTTGGATGCCAAAGTTTAGTTCTCCTAGATTGAAGCATTCTTTTGGAGTAACAGTTTGAATTTTTAGGTTTCACTCTGTTTTCTCCTATATTGACAAATGTAGTTCGAACTCTAAATCAAACACGGTTTGTGCTAGCTTCTTGAAACTTGAAACAGTAAAGTAGTTCTACATTCTATTTTTACTTTTTGTTTCCTCTGGATGTAGACCTAAGCAGAGACTGACGAAAGACACATTCAATGAAAGGCGTTGTTAGGCGGCCAAAATAATACAGGCTCCTGAAATCTCAACATAATTTTTTTTCTGACCTTCATGATAATTTCAAGTAATGAGCAGTACACCAATAAAACGTGGATGTTCAAGTTCCGTTCTCCTAGGTTGAAGCATTCGTTTGCAGTAACAGTTTCAATTTTTAGTTTTCACTCTGTTTTCTCCTATATTGACAGATGCAGTTCGAACTCTAAATCAAACATGGTTTGTGCTAGCGTCTTGAAACTTGACACAATAAAGTAGTTCTACGTTCTATCTCTAAGGTTTGTTTCCTCTTGATGTAGCCTTAAGCAGAGACTGGCGAATAACACTTTCAATGAAAGGCGTTGTTAAGCTTCCAAAAAACTACCGTCTCCTGAAATCTCAACATATATTTTTTCACCCAATCTTCATGATTCTTTCAAGTATTGATCAGTACACCAATCAAACGTGGATGCCCAAGTTTTGTTCTTCTAGGTTGTAGCATTCGTTTGCAGGAAGAGTTAGAAATTATAGGTTTCACTCTGTTTTCTCCTATATTGACAGATGCAGTTAGAACTCTAAATCAAACACGGTTTGTGCTAGCTTCTTGAAACTTGAAACAGTAAAGTAGTTCTACGTTCTATCTCTAAGGTTTGTTTCCTCTTGTATCCTAAAGCTGGGACTGGCGAATAACACTTATACTGAAAGGGGTTGCCAAACTTCCAACACACTAGAGTCTCCTGAAATCTCAACATATATTTTTTCATCCAATCTTCATGATACTTTCAAGTAATGATAAGTACACCAATCCCACTTGGATGCCAAAGTTTAGTTCTCCTAGATTGAAGCATTCTTTTGGAGTAACAGTTTGAATTTTTAGGTTTCACTGTGTTTTCTCCTATATTGACAAATGTAGTTCGAACTCTAAATCAAACACGGTTTGTGCTAGCATCTTGAAACTTGAAACAGTAAAGTAGTTCTACATTCTATTTTTATTTTTTGTTTCCCTTGGATGTAGACCTAAGCAGAGACTGACGAAAGACACATTCAATGAAAGGCGTTGTTAGGCTGCCAAAATACTACAGTCTCCTGAAATCTCAACATATTTTTTTTTCCGACATTCATGATAATTTCAAGTAATGAGCAGTACACCAATAAAACGTGGATGTTCAAGTTTCGTTCTCCTAGGTTGAAGCATTCGTTTGCAGTAACAGTTTGAATTTTTAGTTTTCACTCTGTTTTCTCATATATTGACAGATGCAGTTCGAACTCTAAATCAAACATGGTTTGTGCTAGCTTCTTGAAACTTGACACAATAAAGTAGTTCTACGTTCTATCTCTAAGGTTTGTTTCCTCTTGTATCCCAAAGCTGGGACTGGCGAATAACACTTATACTGAAAGGGGTTGCCAAACTTCCAACACACTAGAGTCTCCTGAAATCTCAACATATATTTTTTCATCCAATCTTCATGATACTTTCAAGTAATGATCAGTACACCAATCCCACTTGGATGCCAAAGTTTAGTTCTCCTAGATTGAAGCATTCTTTTGGAGTAACAGTTTGAATTTTTAGGTTTCACTCTGTTTTCTCCTATATGACAAATGTAGTTCGAACTCTAAATCAAACACGGTTTGTGCTAGCTTCTTGAAACTTGAAACAGTAAAGTAGTTCTACATTCTATTTTTACTTTTTGTTTCCTCTGGATGTAGACCTAAGCAGAGACTGACGAAAGACACATTCAATGAAAGGCGTTGTTAGGCGGCCAAAATAATACAGGCTCCTGAAATCTCAACATATTTTTTTTTCCGACCTTCATGATAATTTCAAGTAATGAGCAGTACACCAATAAAACGTGGATGTTCAAGTTCCGTTCTCCTAGGTTGAAGCATTCGTTTGCAGTAACAGTTTCAATTTTTAGTTTTCACTCTGTTTTCTCCTATATTGACAGATGCAGTTCGAACTCTAAATCAAACATGGTTTGTGCTAGCTTCTTGAAACTTGACACAATAAAGTAGTTCTACGTTCTATCTCTAAGGTTTGTTTCCTCTTGATGTAGCCTTAAGCAGAGACTGGCGAATAACACTTTCAATGAAAGGCGTTGTTAAGCTTCCAAAAAAATACCATCTCCTGAAATCTCAACATACATTTTTTCATCCAATATTCATGATTCTTTCAAGTATTGATCAGTACACCAATCAAACGTGGATGCCCAAGTTTTGTTCTTCTAGGTTGTAGCATTCGTTTGCAGGAACAGTTAGAAATTATAGGTTTCACTCTGTTTTCTCCTATATTGACAGATGCAGTTAGAACTCTAAATCAAACACGGTTTGTGCTAGCTTCTTGAAACTTGACACAATAAAGTAGTTCTACGTTCTATCTCTAAGGTTTGTTTCCTCTTGTATCCTAAAGCTGGGACTGGCGAATAACACTTATACTGAAAGGGGTTGCCAAACTTCCAACACACTAGAGTCTCGTGAAATCTCAACATATATTTTTTCATCCAATCTTCATGATACTTTCAAGTAATGATCAGTACACCAATCCCACTTGGATGCCAAAGTTTAGTTCTCCTAGATTGAAGCATTCTTTTGGAGTAACAGTTTGAATTTTTAGGTTTCACTCTGTTTTCTCCTATATTGACAAATGGAGTTCGAACTCTAAATCAAACACGGTTTGTGCTAGCTTCTTGAAACTTGAAACAGTAAAGTAGTTCTACATTCTATTTTTATTTTTTGTTTCCTGTGGATGTAGACCTAAGCAGAGACTGACGAAAGACACATTCAATGAAAGGCGTTGTTAGGCTGCCAAAATACTACAGGCTCCTGAAATCTCAACATTTTTTTTTTCATCCAATCTTCATGATTCTTTCAAGTATTGATCAGTACACCAATCAAACGTGGATGTCCAAGTTTTGTTCTTCTAGGTTGTAGCATTCGTTTGCAGGAACAGTTAGAAGTTATAGGTTTCACTCTGTTTTCTCCAATATTGACAGATGCAGTTAGAACTCTAAATCAAATACGGTTTGTGCTAGCTTCTTGAAACTTGACACAATAAAGTAGTTCTACGTTCTATCTCTAAGGTTTGTTTCCTCTTGTATCCTAAAGCTGGGATTGGCGAAAACACTTATACTGAAAGGGGTTGCCAAACTTCCAACACACTAGAGTCTCCTGAAATCTCAACACATATTTTTTCATCCAATCTTCATGATACTTTCAAGTAATGATCAGTACACCAATCCCACTTGCATGCCAAAGTTTAGTTCTCCTAGATTGAAGCATTCGTTTGCAGTAACAGTTTGAATTTTTAGGTTTCACTCTGTTTTCTCCTATATTGACAAATGTAGTTCGAACTCTAAATCAAACACGGTTTGTGCTAGCTTCTTCAAACTTGAAACATAAAGTAGTTCTACATTCTATTTTCATTTTTTGTTTCCTCTGGATGTAGACAGAAGCAGAGACTGACGAAAGACACATTCAATGAAAGGCGTTGTTAGGCTGCCATAAAACTACCGTCTCATGAAATCTCAACATATATTTTTTCATCCAATCTTCATGATACTTTCAAGTAATGATCAGTACACCAATCCCACTTGGATGCCAAAGTTTAGTTCTCCTAGATTGAAGCATTCTTTTGGAGTAACAGTTTGAATTTTTAGGTTTCACTCTGTTTTCTCCTATATTGACAAATGTAGTTCGAACTCTAAATCAAACAGGGTTTGTGCTAGCTTCTTGAAACTTGAAACAGTAAAGTAGTTCTACATTCTGTTTTTATTTTTTGCTTCCTCTGGATGTAGACCTAAGCAGACTGACGAAAGACACATTCAATGAAAGGCGTTGTTAGGCTGCCAAAATACTACAGGCTCCTGAAATCTGAACATATTTTTTTTTCCGACCTTCATGATAATTTCAAGTAAAGAGCAGTACACCAATAAAACGTGGATGTTCAAGTTCCGTTCTCCTAGGTTGAAGCATTCGTTTACCGTAACAGTTTGAATTTTTAGTTTTCACTCTGTTTTCTCCTATATTGACAGATGCAGTTCGAACTCTAAATCAAACATGGTTTGTGCTAGCTTCTTGAAACTTGACACAATAAAGTAGTTCTACGTTCTATCTCTAAGGTTTGTTTCCTCTTGATGTAGCCTTAAGCAGAGACTGGCGAATAACACTTTCAATGAAAGGCGTTGTTAAGCTTCCAAAAAACTACCGTCTCCTGAAATCTCAACATATATTTTTTCATCCAATCTTCATGATTCTTTCAAGTATTGATCAGTACACCAATCAAACGTGGATGCCCAAGTTTTGTTCTTCTAGGTTGTAGCATTCGTTTGCAGGAACAGTTAGAAATTATAGGTTTCACTCTGTTTTCTCCTACATTGACAGATGCAGTTAGAACTTTAAATCAAACACGGTTTGTGCTAGCTTCTTGAAACTTGACACAATAAAGTAGTTCTACGTTCTATCTCTAAGGTTTGTTTCCTCTTGTATCCTAAAGCAGGGACTGGCGAATAACACTTATACTGAAAGGGGTTGCCAAACTTCCAACACACTAGAGTCTCCTGAAATCTCAACATATATTTTTTCATCCAATCTTCATGATACTTTCAAGTAAGGATCAGTACACCAATCTCACTTGCATGAAAAAGTTTAGTTCTCCTAGATTGAAGCATTCTTTTGGAGTAACAGTTTGAATTTTTAGGTTTCACTCTGTTTTCTCCTATATTGACAAATGTAGTTCGAACTCTAAATCAAACATGGTTTGTGCTAGCTTCTTGAAACTTGAAACAGTAAAGAAGTTCTACATTCTATTTTTATTTTTTGCTTCCTCTGGATGTAGACCTAAGCAGAGACTGACGAAAGACACATTCAATGAAAGGCGTTGTTAGGCTGCCAAAATACTACAGGCTCCTGAAATCTCAACATATTTTTTTTTCCGACCTTCATGATAATTTCAAGTAATGAGCAGTACACCAATAAAACGTGGATGTTCAAGTTCCGTTCTCCTAGGTTGAAGCATTCGTTTGCAGTTACAGTTTGAATTTTTAGTTTTCACTCTGTTTTCTCCTATATTGACAGATGCAGTTCGAACTCTAAATCAAACATGGTTTGTGCTAGCTTCTTGAAACTTGACACAATAAAGTAGTTCTACGTTCTATCTCTAAGGTTTGTTTCCTCTTGATGTAGACTTAAGCAGAGAATGGCGAATAACACTTTCAATGAACGGCATTGTTAAGCTTCCAAAAAACTACCGTCTCCTGAAATCTCAACATATATTTTTTCATCCAATCTTCATGATTCTTTCAAGTATTGATCAGTACACCAATCAAACGTGGATGCCCAAGTTTTGTTCTTCTAGGTTGTAGCATTCGTTTGCAGGAACAGTTAGAAATAATAGGTTTCACTCTGTTTTCTCCTATATTGACAGATGCAGTTAGAACTCTAAATCAAACACGGTTTGTACTAGCTTAATGAAACTTGACACAATAAAGTAGTTCTACGTTCTATCTCTAAGGTTTGTTTCCTCTTGTATCCTAAAGCTGGGACTGGCGAATAACACTTATACTGAAAGGGGTTGCCAAACTTCCAACACACTAGAGTCACCTGAAATCTCAACATATATTTTTTCATCCAATCTTCATGATACTTTCAAGTAATGATCAGTACACCAATCCCACTTGGATGCCAAAGTTTAGTTCTCCTAGATTGAAGCATTCTTTTGGAGTAACAGTTTGAATTTTTAGGTTTCACTCTGTTTTCCCCTATATTGACAGATGCAGTTAGAACTCTAAATCAAACACGGTTTGTGCTAGCTTCTTGAAACTTGACACAATAAAGTAGTTCTACGTTCTATATCTAAGGTTTTTTTCCTCTTGTATCCTAAAGCTGGGACTGGCAAATAACACTTATACTGAAAGGGGTTGCCAAACTTCCAACACACTAGAGTCTCCTGAAATCTCAACATATATTTTTTCATGAAATCTTCATGATACTTTCAAGTAATGATCAGTACACCAATCCCACTTGGATGCCAAAGTTTAGTTCTCCTAGATTGAAGCATTCTTTTGGAGTAACAGTTTGAATTTTTAGGTTTCACTCTGTTTTCTCCTATATTGACAAATGGAGTTCGAACTCTAAATCAAACACGGTTTGTGCTAGCTTCTTGAAACTTGAAACAGTAAAGTAGTTCTACATTCTATTTTTATTTTTTGTTTCCTCTGGATGTAGACCTAAGCAGAGACTGACGAAAGACACATTCAATGAAAGGCGTTGTTAGGCTGCCAAAATACTACAGGCTCCTGAAATCTCAACATTTTTTTTTCATCCAATCTTCATGATTCTTTCAAGTATTGATCAGTACACCAATCAAACGTGGATGTCCAAGTTTTGTTCTTCTAGGTTGTAGCATTCGTTTGCAGGAACAGTTAGAAATTATAGGTTTCACTCTGTTTTCTCCAATATTGACAGATGCAGTTAGAACTCTAAAATCAAATACGGTTTGTGCTAGCTTCTTGAAACTTGACACAATAAAGTAGTTCTACGTTCTATCTCTAAGGTTTGTTTCCTCTTGTATCCTAAAGCTGGGATTGGCGAAAACACTTATACTGAAAGGGGTTGCCAAACTTCCAACACACTAGAGTCTCCTGAAATCTCAACACATATTTTTTCATCCAATCTTCATGATACTTTCAAGTAATGATCAGTACATCAATCCCACTTGCATGCCAAAGTTTAGTTCTCCTAGATTGAAGCATTCGTTTGCAGTAACAGTTTGAATTTTTAGGTTTCACTCTGTTTTCTCCTATATTGACAAATGTATTTCGAACTCTAAATCAAACAGGGTTTGTGCTAGCTTCTTGAAACTTGAAACATAAAGTAGTTCTACATTCTATTTTTATTTTTTTTTCCTCTGGATGTAGACAGAAGCAGAGACTGACGAAAGACACATTCAATGAAAGGCGTTGTTAGGCTGCCATAAAACTACCGTCTCCTGAAATCTCAACATATATTTTTTCATCCAATCTTCATGATACTTTCAAGTAATGATCAGTACACCAATCCCACTTGGATGCCAAAGTTTAGTTCTCCTAGATTGAAGCATTCTTTTGGAGAAAGAGTTTGAATTTTTAGGTTTCACTCTGTTTTCTCCTATATTGACAAATGTAGTTCGAACTCTAAATCAAACAGGGTTTGTGCTAGCTTCTTGAAACTTGAAACAGTAAAGTAGTTCTACATTCTATTTTTATTTTTTGCTTCCTCTGGATGTAGACCTAAGCAGACTGACGAAAGACACATTCAATGAAAGGCGTTGTTAGGCTGCCAAAATACTACAGGCTCCTGAAATCTCAACATATTTTTTTTTTCCGACCTTCATGATAATTTTAAGTAATGAGCAGTACTCCAATAAAACGTGGATGTTCAAGTTCCGTTCTCCTAGTTTGAAGCATTCGTTTGCCGTAACAGTTTGAATTTTTAGTTTTCACTCTGTTTTCTCCTATATTGACAGATGCAGTTCGAACTCTAAATCAAACATGGTTTGTGCTAGCTTCTTGAAACTTGACACAATAAAGTAGTTGTACGTTCTATCTCTAAGGTTTGTTTCCTCTTGATGTAGCCTTAAGCAGAGACTGGCGAATAACACTTTCAATGAAAGGCGTTGTTAAGCTTCCAAATACTAGCGTCTCCTGAAATCTCAACATATATTTTTTCATCCAATCTTCATGATTCTTTCAAGTATTGATCAGTACACCAATCAAACGTGGATGCCCAAGTTTTGTTCTTCTAGGTTGTAGCATTCTTTTGCAGGAACAGTTAGAAATTATAGGTTTCACTCTGTTTTCTCCTACATTGACAGATGCAGTTAGAACTTTAAATCAAACACGGTTTGTGCTAGCTTCTTGAAACTTGACACAATAAAGTAGTTATACGTTCTATCTCTAAGGTTTGTTTCCTCTTGTATCCTAAAGCAGGGACTGGCGAATAACACTTATACTGAAAGGGGTTGCCAAACTTCCAACACACTAGAGTCTCCTGAAATCTCAACATATATTTTTTCATCCAATCTTCATGATACTTTCAAGTAATGATCAGTACACCAATCCCACTTGCATACCAAAGTTTAGTTCTCCTAGATTGAAGCATTCTTTTGGAGTAACAGTTTGAATTTTTAGGTTTTCACTCTATTTTCTCCTATATTGACAAATGTAGTTCGAACTCTAAATCAAACACGGTTTGTGCTAGCTTCTTGAAACTTGAAACTGTAAAGAAGTTCTACATTCTATTTTTATTTTTTCTTTCCTCTGGATGTAGACCTAAGCAGAGACTGACGAAAGACACATTCAATGAAAGGCGTTGTTAGGCTGCCAAAATACTACAGGCTCCTGAAATCTCAACATATTTTTTTTTCCGACCTTCATGATCATTTCAAGTAATGAGCAGTACACCAATAAAACGTGGATGTTCAAGTTCCGTTCTCCTAGGTTGAAGCATTCGTTTGCAGTAACAGTTTGAATTTTTAGTTTTCACTCTGTTTTCTCCTTTATTGACAGATGCAGTTCGAACTAAATCAAACATGGTTTGTGCTAGCTTCTTGAAACTTGACACAATAAAGTAGTTCTACGTTCTATCTCTAAGGTTTGTTTCCTCTTGATGTAGCCTTAAGCAGAGACTGGCGAATAACACTTTCAATGAACGGCATTGTTAAGCTTCCAAAAAACTACCGTCTCCTGAAATCTCAACATATATTTTTTCATCCAATCTTCATGATTCTTTCAAGTATTGATCAGTACACCAATCAAACGTGGATGCCCAAGTTTTGTTCTTCTAGGTTGTAGCATTCGTTTGCAGGAACAGTTAGAAATTATAGGTTTCACTCTGTTTTCTCCTATATTGACAGATGCAGTTAGAACTCTAAATCAAACACGGTTTGTGCTAGCTTCTTGAAACTTGACACAATAAAGTAGTTCTACGTTCTATCTCTAAGGTTTGTTTCCTCTTGTATCCTAAAGCTGGGACTGGCGAATAACACTTATACTGAAAGGGGTTGCCAAACTTCCAACACACTAGAGTCTCCTGAAATCTCAACATATATTTTTTCATCCAATCTTCATGATAGTTTCAAGTAATGATCAGTACACCAATCCCACTTGGATGCCAAAGTTTAGTTCTCCTAGATTGAAGCATTCTTTTGGAGTAACAGTTTGAATTTTTAGGTTTCACTCTGTTTTCTCCTATATTGACAAATGGAGTTCGAACTCTAAATCAAACAGGGTTTGTGCTAGCTTCTTGAAACTTGAAACAGTAAAGTAGTTCTACATTCTATTTTTATTTTTTGCTTCCTCTGGATGTAGACCTAAGCAGAGTCTGACGAAAGACACATTCAATGAAAGGCGTTGTTAGGCTGCCAAAATACTACAGTCTCCTGAAATCTCAACATATTTTTTTTTTCCGACCTTCATGATAATTTCAAGTAATGAGCAGTACACCAATAAAACGTGGATGTTCAAGTTCCGTTCTCCTAGGTTGAAGCATTCGTTTGCAGTAACAGTTTGAATTTTTAGTTTTCACTCTGTTTTCTCCTATATTGACAGATGCAGTTCGAACTCTAAATCAAACATGGTTTGTGCTAGCTTCTTGAAACTTGACACAATAAAGTAGTTCTAGTTTCTATCTCTAAGGTTTGTTTCCTCTTGATGTAGCCTTAAGCAGAGACTGGCGAATAACACTTTCAATGAAAGGCGTTGTTAAGCTTCCAAAAAACTACCGTCTCCTGAAATCTCAACATATATTTTTTCATCCAATCTTCATGATTCTTTCAAGTATTGATCAGTACACCAATCAAACGTGGATGCCCAAGTTTTGTTCTTCTAGGTTGTAGCATTCGTTTGCAGGAACAGTTAGAAATTATAGGTTTCACTCTGTTTTCTCCTATATTGACAGATGCAGTTAGAACTCTAAATCAAACACGGTTTGTGCTAGCTTCTTGAAACTTGACACAATAAAGTAGTTCTACGTTCTATCTCTAAGGTTTGTTTCCTCTTGTATCCTAAAGCTGGGACTGGCGAATAACACTTATACTGAAAGGGGTTGCCAAACTTCCAACACACTAGAGTCTCCTGAAATCTCAACATATATTTTTTCATTAAATCTTCATGATACTTTCAAGTAATGGTCAGTACACCAATCCCACGTGGATGCCAAAGTTTAGTTCTCCTAGATTGAAGCATTCTTTTGGAGTAACAGTTTGAATTTTTAGGTTTCACTCTGTTTTCTCCTATATTGACCAATGTAGTTCGATCTCTAAATCAAACAGGGTTTGTGCTAGCTTCTTGAAACTTGAAACAGTAAAGTAGTTCTACATTCTATTTTTATTTTTTGTTTCCTCTGGATGTAGACCTAAGCAGAGACTGACGAAAGACACATTCAATGAAAGGCGTTGTTAGGCTGCCAAAATACTACAGTCTCCTGAAATCTCAACATATTTTTTTTTCCGACCTTCATGATAATTTCAAGTAATGAGCAGTACACCAATAAAACGTGGATGTTCAAGTTCCGTTCTCCTAGGTTGAAGCATTCGTTTGCCGTAAGAGTTTGAATTTTTAGTTTTCACTCTGTTTTCTCCTATATTGACAGATGCAGTTCGAACTCTAAATCAAACATGGTTTGTGCTAGCTTCTTGAAACTTGACACAATAAAGTAGTTTTACGTTCTATCTCTAAGGTTTGTTTCCTCTTGATGTAGCCTTAAGCAGAGACTTCCGAATAACACTTTCAATGAAAGGCGTTGTTAAGCTTCCAAAAAACTACCGTCTCCTGAAATCTCAACATATATTTTTTCATCCAATCTTCATGATTCTTTCAAGTATTGATCAGTACAAAAATCAAACGTGGATGCCCAAGTTTTGTTCTTCTAGGTTGTAGAATTCGTTTGCAGGAACAGTTAGAAATTATAGGTTTCACTCTGTTTTCTCCTATATTGACAGATGCAGTTAGAACTCTAAATCAAACACGGTTTGTGCTAGCTTCTTGAAACTTGACACAATAAAGTAGTTCTACGTTCTATCTCTAAGGTTTGTTTCCTCTTGTATCCTAAAGCTGGGACTGGCGAATAACACTTATACTTAAAGGGGTTGCCAAACTTCCAACACACTAGAGTCTCCTGAAATCTCAACATATATTTTTTCATCCAATCTTCATGATACTTTCAAGTAATGATCAGTACACCAATCCCACTTGCATGCCAAAGTTTAGTTCTCCTTGATTGAAGCATTCTTTTGGAGTAACAGTTTGAATTTTTATGTTTCACTCTGTTTTCTCCTATATTGACAAATGTAGTTCGAACTCTAAATCAAACACGGTTTGTGCTAGCTTCTTGAAACTTGAAACAGTAAAGTAGTTCTACATTCTATTTTTATTTTTTGCTTCCTCTGGATGTAGACCTAAGCAGACTGACGAAAGACACATTCAATGAAAGGCGTTGTTAGGCTGCCAAAATACTACAGGCTCCTGAAATCTCAACATATTTTTTTTCCGACCTTCATGATAATTTAAAGTAATGAGCAATACACCAATAAAACGTGGATGTTCAAGTTCCGTTCTCCTAGGTTGAAGCATTCGTTTGCCGTAACAGTTTGAATTTTTAGTTTTCACTCTGTTTTCTCCTATATTGACAGATGCAGTTCGAACTCTAAATCAAACATGGTTTGTGCTAGCCTCTTGAAACTTGACACAATAAAGTAGTTCTACGTTCTATCTCTAAGGTTTGTTTCCTCTTGATGTAGCCTTAAGCAAAGACTGGCGAATAACACTTTCAATGAAAGGCGTTGTTAAGCTTCCAAAAAACTACCGTCTCCTGAAATCTCAACATATATTTTTTCATCCAATCTTCATGATTCTTTCAAGTATTGATCAGTAAACCAATCAAACGTGGATGCCCAAGTTTTGTTCTTCTAGGTTGTAGCATTCGTTTGCAGGAACAGTTAGAAATTATAGGTTTCACTCTGTTTTCCCCTACATTGACAGATGCAGTTAGAACTTTAAATCAAACACGGTTTGTGCTAGCTTCTTGAAACTTGACACAATAAAGTAGTTCTACGTTCTATCTCTAAGGTTTGTTTCCTCTTGTATCCTAGAGCTGGGACTGGCGAATAACACTTATACTGAAAGGGGTTGCCAAACTTCCAACACACTAGAGTCTCCTGAAATCTCAACATATATTTTTTCATCCATTCTTCATGATACTTTCAAGTAATGATCAGTACACCAATCCCACTTGCATGCCAAAGTTTAGTTCTCCTAGATTGAAGCATTCTTTTGGAGTAACAGTTTGAATTTTTAGGTTTCACTCTGTTTTCTCCTATATTGACAAATGTAGTTCGAACTCTAAATCAAACAGGGTTTGTGCTAGCTTCTTGAAACTTGAAACAGTAAAGTAGTTCTACATTCTATTTTTATTTTTTGCTTCCTCTGGATGTAGACCTAAGCAGAGTCTGACGAAAGACACATTCAATGAAAGGCGTTGTTAGGCTGCCAAAATACTACAGGCTCCTGAAATCTCAACATATTTTTTTTTCCGACCTTCATGATAATTTCAAGTAATGAGCAGTACACCAATAAAACGTGGATGTTCAAGTTCCGTTCTCCTAGGTTGAAGCATTCGTTTGCATTAACAGTTTGAATTTTTAGTTTTCACTCTGTTTTCTCCTATATTGACAGATGCAGTTCGAACTCTAAATCAAACATGGTTTGTGATAGCTTCTTGAAACTTGACACAATAAAGTAGTTCTACGTTCTATCTCTAAGGTTTGTTTTTTCTTGATGTAGCCTTAAGCAGAGACTGGCGAATAACACTTTCAATGAAAGGCGTTGTTAAGCTTCCAAAAAACTACCGTCTCCTGAAATCTCAACATATATTTTTTCATCCAATCTTCATGATTCTTTCAAGTATTGATCAGTACACCAATCAAACGTGGATGCCGAAGTTTTGTTCTTCTACTTTGTAGCATTCGTTTGCAGGAACAGTTAGAAATTATAGGTTTCACTCTGTTTTCTCCTATATTGACAGATGCAGTTAGAACTCTAAATCAAACACGGTTTGTGCTAGCTTCTTGAAACTTGACACAATAAAGTAGTTCTACGTTCTATCTCTAAGGTTTGTTTCCTCTTGTATCCTAAAGCTGGGACTGGCGAATAACACTTATACTGAAAGGGGTTGCCAAACTTCCAACACACTAGAGTCTCCTGAAATCTCAACATATATTTTTTCATTAAATCTTCATGATACTTTCAAGTAATGATCAGTACACCAATCCCACGTGGATGCCAAAGTTTAGTTCTCCTAGATTGAAGCATTCTTTTGGAGTAACAGTTTGAATTTTTAGGTTTCACTCTGTTTTCTCCTATATTGACAAATGTAGTTCGAACTCTAAATCAAACAGGGTTTGTGCTAGCTTCTTGAAACTTGAAACAGTAAAGTAGTTCTACATTCTATTTTTATTTTTTGTTTCCTCTGGATGTAGACCTAAGCAGAGACTGACGAAAGACACATTCAATGAAAGGCGTGGTTAGGCTACCAAAATACTACTGTCTCCTGAAATCTCAACATATTTTTTTTTCCGACCTTCATGATAATTTCAAGTAATGAGCAGTACACCAATAAAACGTGGATGTTCAAGTTCCGTTCTCCTAGGTTGAAGCATTCGTTTGCCGTAAGAGTTTGAATTTTTAGTTTTCACTCTGTTTTCTCCTATATTGACAGATGCAGTTCAAACTCTAAATCAAACATGGTTTGTGCTAGCTTCTTGAAACTTGACACAATAAAGTAGTTTTACGTTCTATCTCTAAGGTTTGTTTCCTCTTGATGTAGCCTTAAGCAGAGACTTCCGAATAACACTTTCAATGAAAGGCGTTGTTAAGCTTCCAAAAAACTACCGTCTCCTGAAATCTCAACATATATTTTTTCATCCAATCTTCATCATTCTTTCAAGTATTGATCAGTACAAAAATCAAACGTGGATGCACAAGTTTTGTTCTTCTAGGTTGTAGCATTCGTTTGCAGGAACAGTTAGAAATTATAGGTTTCACTCTGTTTTCTCCTATATTGACAGATGCAGTTAGAACTCTAAATCAAACACGGTTTGTGCTAGCTTCTTGAAACTTGACACAATAAAGTAGTTCTACGTTCTATCTCTAAGGTTTGTTTCCTCTTGTATCCTAAAGCTGGGACTGGCGAATAACACTTATACTTAAAGGGGTTGCCAAACTTCCAACACACTAGAGTCTCCTGAAATCTCAACATATATTTTTTCATCCAATCTTCATGATACTTTCAAGTAATGATCAGTACACCAATCCCACTTGCATGCCAAAGTTTAGTTCTCCTTGATTGAAGCATTCTTTTGGAGTAACAGTTTGAATTTTTATGTTTCACTCTGTTTTCTCCTATATTGACAAATGTAGTTCGAACTCTAAATCAAACACGGTTTGTGCTAGCTTCTTGAAACTTGAAACAGTAAAGTAGTTCTACATTCTATTTTTATTTTTTGCTTCCTCTGGATGTAGACCTAAGCAGACTGACGAAAGACACATTCAATGAAAGGCGTTGTTAGGCTGCCAAAATACTACAGGCTCCTGAAATCTCAACATATTTTTTTTCCGACCTTCATGATAATTTAAAGTAATGAGCAGTACACCAATAAAACGTGGATGTTCAAGTTCCGTTCTCCTAGGTTGAAGCATTCGTTTGCCGTAACAGTTTGAATTTTTAGTTTTCACTCTGTTTTCTCCTATATTGACAGATGCTGTTCGAACTCTAAATCAAACATGGTTTGTGCTAGCCTCTTGAAACTTGACACAATAAAGTAGTTCTACGTTCTATCTCTAAGGTTTGTTTCCTCTTGATGTAGCCTTAAGCAGAGACTGGCGAATAACACTTTCAATGAAAGGCGTTGTTAAGCTTCCAAAAAACTACCGTCTCCTGAAATCTCAACATATATTTTTTCATCCAATCTTCATGATTCTTTCAAGTATTGATCAGTACAAAAATCAAACGTGGATGCCCAAGTTTTGTTCTTCTAGGTTGTAGCATTCGTTTGCAGGAACAGTTAGAAATTATAGGTTTCACTCTGTTTTCCCCTACATTGACAGATGCAGTTAGAACTTTAAATCAAACACGGTTTGTGCTAGCTTCTTGAAACGTGACACAATAAAGTAGTTCTACGTTCTATCTCTAAGGTTTGTTTCCTCTTGTATCCTAAAGCAGGGACTGGCGAATAACACTTATACTGAAAGGGGTTGCCAAATTTCCAACACACTAGAGTCTCCTGAAATCTCAACATATATTTTTTCATCCAATCTTCATGATACTTTCAAGTAATGATCAGTACACCAATCCCACTTGCATGCCAAAGTTTAGTTCTCCTAGATTGAAGCATTCTTTTGGAGTAACAGTTTGAATTTTTAGGTTTCACTCTGTTTTCTCCTATATTGACAAATGTATTTCGAACTCTAAATCAAACAGGGTTTGTGCTAGCTTCTTGAAACTTGAAACAGTAAAGTAGTTCTACATTCTATTTTTATTTTTTGCTTCCTCTGGATGTAGACCTAAGCAGAGTCTGACGAAAGACACATTCAATGAAAGGCGTTGTTAGGCTGCCAAAATACTACAGGCTCCTGAAATCTCAACATATTTTTTTTTCCGACCTTCATGATAATTTCAAGTAATGAGCAGTACACCAATAAAACGTGGATGTTCAAGTTCCGTTCTCCTAGGTTGAAGCATTCGTTTGCAGTAACAGTTTGAATTTTTAGTTTTCACTCTGTTTTCTCCTATATTGACAGATGCAGTTCGAACTCTAAATCAAACATGGTTTGTGCTAGCTTCTTGAAACTTGACACAATAAAGTAGTTCTACGTTCTATCTCTAAGGTTTGTTTCCTCTTGATGTAGCCTTAAGCAGAGACTGGCGAATAACACTTTCAATGAAAGGCGTTGTTAAGCTTCCAAAAAACTACCGTCTCCTGAAATCTCAACATATATTTTTTCATCCAATCTTCATGATTCTTTCAAGTATTGATCAGTACACCAATCAAACGTGGATGCCCAAGTTTTGTTCTTCTAGGTTGTAGCATTCGTTTGCAGGAACAGTTAGAAATTATAGGTTTCACTCTGTTTTCTCCTATATTGACAGATGCAGTTAGAACTCTAAATCAAACACGGTTTGTGCTAGCTTCTTGAAACTTGACACAATAAAGTAGTTCTACGTTCTATCTCTAAGGTTTGTTTCCTCTTGTATCCTAAAGCTGGGACTGGCGAATAACACTTATACTGAAAGGGGTTGCCAAACTTCCAACAAACTAGAGTCTCCTGAAATCTCAACATATATTTTTTCATTAAATCTTCATGATATTTTCAAGTAATGATCAGTACACCAATCCCACGTGGATGCCAAAGTTTAGTTCTCCTAGATTGAAGCATTCTTTTGGAGTAACAGTTTGAATTTTACGTTTCACTCTGTTTTCTCCTATATTGACAAATGTAGTTCGAACTCTAAATCAAACAGGGTTTGTGCTAGCTTCTTGAAACTTGAAACAGTAAAGTAGTTCTACATTCTATTTTTATTTTTGTTTCCTCTGGATGTAGACCTAAGCAGAGACTGACGAAAGACACATTCAATGAAAGGCGTGGTTAGGCTGGCCAAAATACTACAGTCTCCTGAAATCTCAACATATTTTTTTTTTCCGACCTTCATGATAATTTCAAGTAATGAGCAGTACACCAATAAAACGTGGATGTTCAAGTTCCGTTCTCCTAGGTTGAAGCATTCGTTTGCCGTAAGAGTTTGAATTTTTAGTTTTCACTCTGTTTTCTCCTATATTGACAGATGCAGTTCGAACTCTAAATCAAACATGGTTTGTGCTAGCTTCTTGAAACATGACACAATAAAGTAGTTTTACGTTCTATCTCTAAGGTTTGTTTCCTCTTGATGTTGCCTTAAGCAGAGGACTGGCGAATAACACTTTCAATGAAAGGCGTTGTTAAGCTTCCAAAAAACTACCGTCTCCTGAAATCTCAACATATATTTTTCATCCAATCTTCATGATTCTTTCAAGTATTGATCAGTACAAAAATCAAACGTGGATGCCCAAGTTTTGTTCTTCTAGGTTGTAGCATTCGTTTGCAGGAACAGTTAGAAATTATAGGTTTCACTCTGTTTTCTCCTATATTGACAGATGCAGTTAGAACTCTAAATCAAACACGGTTTGTGCTAGCTTCTTGAAACTTGACACAATAAAGTAGTTCTACGTTCTATCTCTAAGTTTTGTTTCCTCTTGTATCCTAAAGCTGGGACTGGCGAATAACACTTATACTGAAAGGGGTTGCCAAACTTCCAACACACTAAGTCTCCTGAAATCTCAACATATATTTTTCATCCAATCTTCATGATACTTTCAAGTAATGATCAGTACACCAATCCCACTTGCATGCCAAAGTTTAGTTCTCCTTGATTGAAGCATTCTTTTGGAGTAACAGTTTGAATTTTTAGGTTTCACTCTTTTTTCTCCTATATTGACAAATGTAGTTCGAACTCTAAATCAAAACACGGTTTGTGCTAGCTTCTTGAAACTTGAAACAGTAAAGTAGTTCTACATTCTACATTCTATTTTTTTTGCTTCCTCTGGATGTAGACCTAAGCAGACTGACGAAAGACACATTCAATGAAAGGCGTTGTTAGGCTGCCAAAAATACTACAGGCTCCTGAAATCTCAACATATTTTTTTTTCCGACCTTCATGATAATTTAAAGTAATGAGCAGTACACCAATAAAACGTGGATGTTCAAGTTCCGTTCTCCTAGGTTGAAGCATTCGTTTGCCGTAACAGTTTGAATTTTTAGTTTCACTCTGTTTTCTCCTATATTGACAGATGCAGTTCGAACTCTAAATCAAACATGGTTTGTGCTAGCTTCTTGAAACTTGACACAATAAAGTAGTTCTACGTTCTATCTCTAAGGTTTGTTTCCTCTTGATGTAGCCTTAAGCAGAGACTGGCGAATAACACTTTCAATGAAAGGCGTTGTTAAGCTTCCAAAAAACTACCGTCTCCTGAAATCTCAACATATATTTTTTCATCCAATCTTCATGATTCTTTCAAGTATTGATAAGTAAACCAATCAAACGTGGATGCCCAAGTTTTGTTCTTCTAGGTTGTAGCATTCGTTTGCAGGAACAGTTAGAAATTATAGGTTTCACTCTGTTTTCCCCTACATTGACAGATGCAGTTAGAACTTTAAATCAAACACGGTTTGTGCTAGCTTCTTGAAACTTGACACAATAAAGTAGTTCTACGTTCTATCTCTGAGGTTGTTTCCTCTTGTATCCTAAAGCAGGGACTGGCGAATAACACTTATACTGAAAGGGGTTGCCAAACTTCCAACACACTAGAGTCTCCTGAAATCTCAACATATATTTTTTCATCCAATCTTCATGATACTTTCAAGTAATGATCAGTACACCAATCCCACTTGCATGCCAAAGTTTAGTTCTCCTAGATTGAAGCATTCTTTTGGAGTAACAGTTTGAATTTTTAGGTTTCACTCTGTTTTCTCCTATATTGACAAATGTATTTCGAACTCTAAATCAAACAGGGTTTGTGCTAGCTTCTTGAAACTTGAAACAGTAAAGTAGTTCTACATTCTATTTTTATTTTTTGCTTCCTCTGGATGTAGACCTAAGCAGAGTCTGACGAAAGACACATTCAATGAAAGGCGTTGTTAGGCTGCCAAAATACTACAGGCTCCTGAAATCTCAACATATTTTTTTTTCCGACCTTCATGATAATTTCAAGTAATGAGCAGTACACCAATAAAACGTGGATGTTCAAGTTCCGTTCTCCTAGGTTGAAGCATTCGTTTGCAGTAACAGTTTGAATTTTTAGTTTTCACTCTGTTTTCTCCTATATTGACAGATGCAGTTCGAACTCTAAATCAAACATGGTTTGTGCTAGCTTCTTGAAACTTGACACAATAAAGTAGTTCTACGTTCTATCTCTAAGGTTTGTTTCCTCTTGATGTAGCCTTAAGCAGAGACTGGCGAATAACACTTTCAATGAAAGGCGTTGTTAAGCTTCCAAAAAACTACCGTCTCCTGAAATCTCAACATATATTTTTTCATCCAATCTTCATGATTCTTTCAAGTATTGATCAGTACACCAATCAAACGTGGATGCCCAAGTTTTGTTCTTCTAGGTTGTAGCATTCGTTTGCAGGAACAGTTAGAAATTATAGGTTTCACTCTGTTTTCTCCTATATTGACAGATGCAGTTAGAACTCTAAATCAAACACGGTTTGTGCTAGCTTCTTGAAACTTGACACAATAAAGTAGTTCTACGTTCTATCTCTAAGGTTTGTTTCCTCTTGTATCCTAAAGCTGGGACTGGCGAATAACACTTATACTGAAAGGGGTTGCCAAACTTCCAACACACTAGAGTCTCCTGAAATCTCAACATATATTTTTCCATCCAATCTTCATGATACTTTCAAGTAATGATCAGTACACCAATCCCACTTGGATGCCAAAGTTTAGTTCTCCTAGATTGAAGCATTCTTTTAGAGTAACAGTTTGAATTTTTAGGTTTCACTCTGTTTTCTCCTATATTGACAAATGTAGTTCGAACTCTAAATCAAACAGGGTTTGTGCTAGCTTCTTGAAACTTGAAACAGTGAAGTAGTTCTACATTCTATTTTTATTTTTTGCTTCCTCTGGATGTAGACCTAAGCAGAGACTGACGAAAGACACATTCAATGAAAGGCGTGGTTAGGCTGCCAAAATACAACAGTCTCCTGAAATCTCAACATATTTTTTTTTCAGACCTTCATGATAATTTCACGTAATGAGCAGTACACCAATAAAACGTGGATGTTCAAGATCCGTTCTCCTAGGTTGAAGCATTCGTTTGCAGTAACAGTTTGAATTTTTAGTTTTCACTCTGTTTTCTCCTATATTGACAGATGCAGTTCGAACTCTAAATCAAACATGGTTTGTGCTAGCTTCTTGAAACTTGACACAATAAAGTAGTTCTACGTTCTATCTCTAAGGTTTGTTTCCTCTTGATGTAGCCTTAAGCAGAGACCGGCGAATAACACTTTCAATGAAAGGCGTTGTTAAGCTTTCAAGAAACTACCGTCTCCTGAAATCTCAACATATATTTTTTCATTCAATCTTCATGATTCTTTCAAGTATTCATCAGTACACCAATCAAACGTGGATGCCCAAGTTTTGTTCTTCTAGGTTGTAGCATTCGTTTGCAAGAACAGTTAGAAATTATAGGTTTCACTCTGTTTTCTCCTATATTGACAGATGCAGTTAGAACTCTAAATCAAACACGGTTTGTGCTAGCTTCTTGAAACTTGACACAATAAAGTAGTTCTACGTTCTATCTCTAAGGTTTGTTTCCTCTTGTATCCTAAAGCTGGGACTGGCGAATAACACTTATACTGAAAGGGGTTGCCAAACGTCCAACACACTAGAGTCTCCTGAAATCTCAACATATATTTTTTCATCCAATCTTCATGATACTTTCAAGTAATGATCAGTACACCAATCGCACTTGGATGCCAAAGTTTAGTTCTCCTAGATTGAAGCATTCTTTTGGAGTAACAGTTTGAATTTTTAGGTTTCACTCTGTTTTCTCCTATATTGACAAATGTAGTTCGAACTCTAAATCAAACACGGTTTGTGCTAGCTTCTTGAAACTTGAAACAGTAAAGTAGTTCTACATTCTATTTTTATTTTTTGTTTCCTCTGGATGTAGACCTAAGCAGAGACTGACGAAAGACACATTCAATGAAAGGCGTTGTTAGCCTGCCAAAATAATACAGGCTCCTGAAATCTCAACATATTTTTTTTTCCGACCTTCATGATAATTTCAAGTAATGAGCAGTACACCAATAAAACGTGGATGTTCAAGTTCCGTTCTCCTAGGTTGAAGCATTCGTTTGCCGTAACAGTTTGAATTTTTAGTTTTCACTCTGTTTTCTCCTATATTGACAGATGCAGTTCGAACTCTAAATCAAACATGGTTTGTGCTAGCTTCTTGAAACTTGACACAATAAAGTAGTTCTACGTTCTATCTCTAAGGTTTGTTTCCTCTTGATGTAGCCTTAAGCAGAGACTGGCGAATAACACTTTCAATGAAAGGCGTTGTTAAGCTTCCAAAAAACTACCGTCTCCTGAAATCTCAACATATATTTTTTCATCCAATCTTCATGATTCTTTCAAGTATTGATCAGTACACCAATCAAACGTGGATGCCCAAGTTTTGTTCTTCTAGGTTGTAGCATTCCTTTGCAGGAACAGTTAGAAATTATAGGTTTCACTCTGTTTTCTCCTACATTGACAGATGCAGTTAGAACTTTAAATCAAACACGGTTTGTGCTAGCTTCTTGAAACTTGACACAATAAAGTAGTTCTACGTTCTATCTCTAAGGTTTGTTTCCTCTTGTATCCTAAAGCCGGGACTGGCGAATAACACTTATACTGAGAGGGGTTGCCAAACTTCCAACACACTAGAGTCTCCTGAAATCTCAACATATATTTTTTCATCCAATCTTCATGATACTTTCAAGTAATGATCAGTACACCAATCCCACTTGCATGCCAAAGTTTAGTTCTCCTAGATTGAAGCATTCTTTTGGAGTAACAGTTTGAATTTTTAGGTTTTACTCTGTTTTCTCCTATATTGACAAATATAGTTCGAACTCTAAATCAAACACGGTTTGTGCTAGCTTCTTGAAACTTGAAACAGTAAAGTAGTTCTACATTCTATTTTTATTTTTTGTTTCCTCTGGATGTAGACCTAAGCAGAGACTGACGAAAGACACATTCAGTGAAAGGCGTTGTTAGGCTGCCAAAATACTACAGGCTCCTGAAATCTCAACATATTTTTTTTTCCGACCTTCATGATCATCTCAAGTACTGAGCAGTACACCAATAAAACGTGGATGTTCAAGTTCCGTTCTCCTAGGTTGAAGCATTCGTTTGCAGTAACAGTTTGAATTTTTAGTTTTCACTCTGTTTTCTCCTATATTGACAGATGCAGTTCGAACTCTAAATCAAACATGGTTTGTGCTAGCTTCTTGAAACTTGACACAATAAAGTAGTTCTACGTTCTATCCCTAAGGTTTGTTTCCTCTTGATGTAGCCTTAAGCAGAGACTGGCGAATAACACTTTCAATGAACGGCATTGTTAAGCTTCCAAAAAACTACCGTCTCCTGAAATCTCAACATATATTTTTTCATCCAATCTTCATGATTCTTTCAAGTATTGATCAGTACACCAATCAAACGTGGATGCCCAAGTTTTGTTCTTCTAGGTTGTAGCATTCGTTTGCAGGAACAGTTAGAAATTATAGGTTTCACTGTGTTTTCTCCTATGTTGACAGACAAATTAGAATTCTAAATCAAACACGGTTTGTGCTAGCTTCTTGAAACTTGACACAATAAAGTAGTTCTACGTTCTATCTCTAAGGTTTGTTTCCTCTTGTATCCTAAAGCTGGGACTGGCGAATAACACTTATACTGAAAGGGGTTGCCAAACTTCCAACACACTAGAGTCTCCTGAAATCTCAACATATATTTTTCCATCCAATCTTCATGATACTTTCAAGTAATGATCAGTACACCAATCCCACTTGGATGCCAAAGTTTAGTTCTCCTAGATTGAAGCATTCTTTTAGAGTAACAGTTTGAATTTTTAGGTTTCACTCTGTTTTCTCCTATATTGACAAATGTAGTTCGAACTCTAAATCAAACAGGGTTTGTGCTAGCTTCTTGAAACTTGAAACAGTGAAGTAGTTCTACATTCTATTTTTATTTTTTGCTTCCTCTGGATGTAGACCTAAGCAGAGACTGACGAAAGACACATTCAATGAAAGGCGTGGTTAGGCTGCCAAAATACAACAGTCTCCTGAAATCTCAACATATTTTTTTTTCAGACCTTCATGATAATTTCACGTAATGAGCAGTACACCAATAAAACGTGGATGTTCAAGTTCCGTTCTCCTAGGTTGAAGCATTCGTTTGCAGTAACAGTTTGAATTTTTAGTTTTCACTCTGTTTTCTCCTATATTGACAGATGCAGTTCGAACTCTAAATCAAACATGGTTTGTGCTAGCTTCTTGAAACTTGACACAATAAAGTAGTTCTATGTTCTATCTCTAAGGTTTGTTTCCTCTTGATGTAGCCTTAAGCAGAGACCGGCGAATAACACTTTCAATGAAAGGCGTTGTTAAGCTTTCAAGAAACTACCGTCTCCTGAAATCTCAACATATATTTTTTCATTCAATATTCATGATTCTTTCAAGTATTGATCAGTACACCAATCAAACGTGGATGCCCAAGTTTTGTTCTTCTAGGTTGTAGCATTCGTTTGCAAGAACAGTTAGAAATTATAGGTTTCACTCTGTTTTCTCCTATATTGACAGATGCAGTTAGAACTCTAAATCAAACACGGTTTGTGCTAGCTTCTTGAAACTTGACACAATAAAGTAGTTCTACGTTCTATCTCTAAGGTTTGTTTCCTCTTGTATCCTAAAGCTGGGACTGGCGAATAACACTTATACTGAAAGGGGTTGCCAAACGTCTAACACACTAGAGTCTCCTGAAATCTCAACATATATTTTTTCATCCAATCTTCATGATACTTTCAAGTAATGATCAGTACACCAATCGCACTTGGATGCCAAAGTTTAGTTCTCCTAGATTGAAGCATTCTTTTGGAGTAACAGTTTGAATTTTTAGGTTTCACTCTGTTTTCTCCTATATTGACAAATGTAGTTCGAACTCTAAATCAAACACGGTTTGTGCTAGCTTCTTGAAACTTGAAACAGTAAAGTAGTTCTACATTCTATTTTTATTTTTTCTTTCCTCTGGATGTAGACCTAAGCAGAGACTGACGAAAGACACATTCAATGAAAGGCGTTGTTAGCCTGCCAAAATAATACAGGCTCCTGAAATCTCAACATATTTTTTTTTCCGACCTTCATGATAATTTCAAGTAATGAGCAGTACACCAATAAAACGTGGATGTTCAAGTTCCGTTCTCCTAGGTTGAAGCATTCGTTTGCCGTAACAGTTTGAATTTTTAGTTTTCACTCTGTTTTCTCCTATATTGACAGATGCAGTTCGAACTCTAAATCAAACATGGTTTGTGCTAGCTTCTTGAAACTTGACACAATAAAGTAGTTCTACGTTCTATCTCTAAGGTTTGTTTCCTCTTGATGTAGCCTTAAGCAGAGACTGGCGAATAACACTTTCAATGAAAGGCGTTGTTAAGCTTCCAAAAAACTACCGTCTCCTGAAATCTCAACATATATTTTTTCATCCAATCTTCATGATTCTTTCAAGTATTGATCAGTACACCAATCAAACGTGGATGCCCAAGTTTTGTTCTTCTAGGTTGTAGCATTCCTTTGCAGGAACAGTTAGAAATTATAGGTTTCACTCTGTTTTCTCCTACATTGACAGATGCAGTTAGAACTTTAAATCAAACACGGTTTGTGCTAGCTTCTTGAAACTTGACACAATAAAGTAGTTCTACGTTCTATCTCTAAGGTTTGTTTCCTCTTGTATCCTAAAGCTGGACTGGCGAATAACACTTATACTGAAAGGGGTTGCCAAACTTCCAACACACTAGAGTCTCCTGAAATCTCAACATATATTTTTCCATCCAATCTTCATGATACTTTCAAGTAATGATCAGTACACCAATCCCACTTGGATGCCAAAGTTTAGTTCTCCTAGATTGAAGCATTCTTTTGGAGTAACAGTTTGAATTTTTAGGTTTTACTCTGTTTTCTCCTATATTGACAAATATAGTTCGAACTCTAAATCAAACAGGGTTTGTGCTAGCTTCTTGAAACTTGAAACAGTGAAGTAGTTCTACATTCTATTTTTATTTTTTGCTTCCTCTGGATGTAGACCTAAGCAGAGACTGACGAAAGACACATTCAGTGAAAGGCGTTGTTAGGCTGCCAAAATACAACAGTCTCCTGAAATCTCAACATATTTTTTTTTCAGACCTTCATGATCATTTCAAGTAATGAGCAGTACACCAATAAAACGTGGATGTTCAAGTTCCGTTCTCCTAGGTTGAAGCATTCGTTTGCAGTAACAGTTTGAATTTTTAGTTTTCACTCTGTTTTCTCCTATATTGACAGATGCAGTTCGAACTCTAAATCAAACATGGTTTGTGCTAGCTTCTTGAAACTTGACACAATAAAGTAGTTCTATGTTCTATCTCTAAGGTTTGTTTCCTCTTGATGTAGCCTTAAGCAAGACCGGCGAATAACACTTTCAATGAAAGGCGTTGTTAAGCTTTCAAGAAACTACCGTCTCCTGAAATCTCAACATATATTTTTTCATTCAATATTCATGATTCTTTCAAGTATTGATCAGTACACCAATCAAACGTGGATGCCCAAGTTTTGTTCTTCTAGGTTGTAGCATTCGTTTGCAAGAACAGTTAGAAATTATAGGTTTCACTCTGTTTTCTCCTATATTGACAGATGCAGTTAGAACTCTAAATCAAACACGGTTTGTGCTAGCTTCTTGAAACTTGACACAATAAAGTAGTTCTACGTTCTATCTCTAAGGTTTGTTTCCTCTTGTATCCTAAAGCTGGGACTGGCGAATAACACTTATACTGAAAGGGGTTGCCAAACGTCCAACACACTAGAGTCTCCTGAAATCTCAACATATATTTTTTCATCCAATCTTCATGATACTTTCAAGTAATGATCAGTACACCAATCGCACTTGGATGCCAAAGTTTAGTTCTCCTAGATTGAAGCATTCTTTTGGAGTAACAGTTTGAATTTTTAGGTTTCACTCTGTTTTCTCCTATATTGACAAATGTAGTTCGAACTCTAAATCAAACACGGTTTGTGCTAGCTTCTTGAAACTTGAAACAGTAAAGTAGTTCTACATTCTATTTTTATTTTTTGTTTCCTCTGGATGAAGACCTAAGCAGAGACTGACGAAAGACACATTCAATGAAAGGCGTTGTTAGCCTGCCAAAATAATACAGGCTCCTGAAATCTCAACATATTTTTTTTTACGACCTTCATGATAATTTCAAGTAATGAGCAGTACACCAATAAAACGTGGATGTTCAAGTTTCGTTCTCCTAGGTTGAAGCATTCGTTTGCAGTAACAGTTTGAATTTTTAGTTTTCACTCTGTTTTCTCCTATATTGACAGATGCAGTTCGAACTCTAAATCAAACATGGTTTGTGCTAGCTTCTTGAAACTTGACACAATAAAGGAGTTCTACGTTCTATCTCTAAGGTTTGTTTCCTCTTGATGTAGCCTTAAGCAGAGACTGGCGAAAAACACTTTCAATGAAAGGCGTTGTTAAGCTTCCAAAAAACTACCGTCTCCTGAAATCTCAACATATATCTTTTCATCCATCTTCATGATTCTTTCAAAGTATTGATCAGTACACCAATCAAACGTGGATGCCCAAGTTTTGTTCTTCTAGGTTGTAGTATTCGTTTGCAGGAACAGTTAGAAATTATAGGTTTCACTCTGTTTTCTCCTATATTGACAGATGCATTTAGAACTCTAAATCAAACACGGTTTGTGCTAGCTTCTTGAAACTTGACACAATAAAGTAGTTCTACGTTCTATCTCTAAGGTTTGTTTCCTCTTGTATCCTAAAGCTGGGACTGGCGAATAACACTTATACTGAAAGGGGTTGCCAAACTTCCAACACACTAGAGTCTCCTGAAATCTCAACATATATTTTTTCATCCAATCTTCATGATACTTTCAAGTAATGGTCAGTACACCAATCCCACTTGGATGCCAAAGTTTAGTTCTCCTAGATTGAAGCATTCTTTTGGAGTAACAGTTTGAATTTTTAGGTTTCACTCTGTTTTCTCCTATATTGACCAATGTAGTTCGAACTCTAAATCAAACACGGTTTGTGCTAGCTTCTTGAAACTTGAAACACTGAAGTAGTTCTACATTCTATTTTTATTTTTGTTTCCTCTGGATGTAGACCTAAGCAGAGACTGACGAAAGACACATTCAATGAAAGGCGTTGTTAGGCTGCCAAAATACTACAGTCTCTTGAAATTTCAACATGTTTTTTTTTTCCGATCTTCATGATAATTTCAAGTAATGAGCAGTACACCAATAAAACGTGGATGTTCAAGTTCCGTTCTCCTAGGTTGAAACATTAGTTTGCAGTAACAGTTTGAATTTTTAGTTTTCACTCTCTTTTCTCCTATATTGACAGATGCAGTTAGAACTCTAAATCAAACACGGTTTGTGCTAGCTTCTTGAAACTTGAAACAGTAAAGTATTTCTACGTTCTATCTCTAAGGTTTGTTTCCTCTTGTATCCTAAAGCTGGGACTGGCGAATAACACTTATATTGAAAGGGGTTGCCAAACTTCCAACACACTAGAGTCTCCTGAAATCTCAACATACATTTTTTCATCCAATCTTCATGATACTATCAAGTAATGATCAGTACACCAATCCCACTTGGATGCCAAAGTTTAGTTCTCCTAGATTGAAGCATTCTTTTGGAGTAACAGTTTGAATTTTTAGGTTTCACTCTGTTTTCTCCTATATTGACATATGTAGTTCGAACTCTAAATCAAACACGGTTTGTGCTAGCTTCTTGAAACTTGAAACAGTAAAGTATTTCTACATTCTATTTTTATTTTTTGTTTCCTCTGGATGTAGACCTAAGCAGAGACTGACGAAAGACACATTCAATGAAAGGCGTTGTTAGGCTGCCAAAATACTACAGTCTCCTGAAATCTCAACATATTGTTTTTTCCGACCTTCATGATAATTTCAAGTAATGAGCAGTACACCAATAAATCGTGGATGTTCAAGTTTCGTTCTCCTAGGTTGAAGCATTCGTTTGCAGTAACAGTTTGAATTTTTAGTTTTCACTCGGTTTTCTCCTATATTGACAGATGCAGTTCGAACTCTAAATCAAACATGGTTTGTGCTAGCTTCTTGAAACTTGACACAATAAAGTAGTTCTACGTTCTTTCTCTAAGGTTTGTTTCCTCTTGATGTAGCCTTAAGCAGAGACTGGCGAATAACACTTCCAATGAAAGGCGTTGTTAAGCTTCCAAAAAACTACCGTCTCCTGAAATCTCAACATATATTTTTTCATCCAACCTTCATGATTCTTTCAAGTATTGATCAGTACACCAATCAAACGTGGATGCCCAAGTTTTGTTCTTCTAGGTTGTATCATTCGTTTGCAGGAACAGTTAGAAATTATAGGTTTCACTCTGTTTTCTCCTATATTGACGTATGCAGTTAGAACTCTAAATCAAACACGGTTTGTGCTAGCTTCTTGAAACATGACACAGTAAAGTATTTCTACGTTCTATCTCTAAGGTTTGTTTCCTCTTGTATCCTAAAGCTGGGACTGGCGAATAACACTTATATTGAAAGGGGTTGCCAAACTTCCAACACACTAGAGTCTCCTGAAATCTCAACATATATTTTTTCATCCAATCTTCATGATACTATCAAGTAATGATCAGTACACCAATCCCACTTGGATGCCAAAGTTTAGTTCTCCTAGATTGAAGCATTCTTTTGGAGTAACAGTTTGAATTTTTAGGTTTCACTCTGTTTTCTCCTATATTGACAAATGTAGTTCGAACACTAAATCAAACACGGTTTGTGCTAGCTTCTTGAAACTTGAAACAGTAAAGTAGTTCTACATTCTATTTTTATTTTTTGTTTCCTCTGGATGTAGACCTAAGCAGAGACTGACGAAAGACACATTCAATGAAAGGCGTTGTTAGGCTGCCAAAATACTACAGTCTCCTGAAATCTCAACATATTTTTTTTTCGGACCTTCATGATAATTTCAAGTAATGAGCAGTACACCAATAAAACGTGGATGTTCAAGTTCCGTTCTCCTAGGTTGAAGCATTCGTTTGCAGTAATAGTTTCAATTTTTAGTTTTCACTCTGTTTTCTCCTATATTGACAGATGCAGTTCGAACTCTAAATCAAACATGGTTTGTGCTAACTTCTTGAAACTTGACACAATAAAGTAGTTCTACGTTCTATCTCTAAGGTTTGTTTCCTCTTGATGTAGCCTTAAGCAGAGACTGGCGAATAACACTTTCAATGAAAGGCATTGTTAAGCTTCCAAAAAACTACCGTCTCCTGAAATCTCAACATATATTTTTTCATCCAATCTTCATGATTCTTTCAAGTATTGATCAGTACACCAATCAAACGTGGATGCCCAAGTTTTGTTCTTCTAGGTTGTAGCATTCGTTTGCAGGAACAGTTAGAAATTATAGGTTTCACTCTGTTTTCTCCTATATTGACAGATGCAGTTAGAACTCTAATTCAAACACGGTTTGTGCTAGCTTCTTGAAACTTGACACAGTAAAGTATTTCTACGTTCTATCTCTAAGTTTTGTTTCCTCTTGTATCCTAAAGCTGGGACTGGCGAATAACACTTATACTGAATGGGGTTGCCAAACTTCCAACACACTAGAGTCTCCTGAAATCTCAACATATATTTTTTCATCCAATCTTCATGATACTTTCATGTAATGATCAGTACACCAATCCCACTTGGATGCCAAAGTTTAGTTCTCCTAGATTGAAGCATTCTTTTAGAGTAACAGTTTGAATTTTTAGGTTTCACTCTGTTTTCTCCTATATTGACAAATGTAGTTCGAACTCTAAATCAAACAGGGTTTGTGCTAGCTTCTTGAAACTTGAAACAGTGAAGTAGTTCTACATTCTATTTTTATTTTTTGCTTCCTCTGGATGTAGACCTAAGCAGAGACTGACGAAAGACACATTCAATGAAAGGCGTGGTTAGGCTGCCAAAATACAACAGTCTCCTGAAATCTCAAAATATTTTTTTTTCAGACCTTCATGATAATTTCACGTAATGAGCAGTACACCAATAAAACGTGGATGTTCAAGTTCCGTTCTCCTAGGTTGAAGCATTCGTTTGCAGTAACAGTTTGAATTTTTAGTTTTCACTCTGTTTTCTCCTATATTGACAGATGCAGTTCGAACTCTAAATCAAACATGGTTTGTGCTAGCTTCTTGAAACTTGACACAATAAAGTAGTTCTACGTTCTATCTCTAAGGTTTGTTTCCTCTTGATGTAGCCTTAAGCAGAGACCGGCGAATAACACTTTCAATGAAAGGCGTTGTTAAGCTTTCAAGAAACTACCGTCTCCTGAAATCTCAACATATATTTTTTCATTCAATCTTCATGATTCTTTCAAGTATTGATCAGTACACCAATCAAACGTGGATGCCCAAGTTTTGTTCTTCTAGGTTGTAGCATTCGTTTGCAAGAACAGTTAGAAATTATAGGTTTCACTCTGTTTTCTCCTATATTGACAGATGCAGTTAGAACTCTAAATCAAACACGGTTTGTGCTAGCTTCTTGAAACTTGACACAATAAAGTAGTTCTACGTTCTATCTCTAAGGTTTGTTTCCTCTTGTATCCTAAAGCTGGGACTGGCGAATAACACTTATACTGAAAGGGGTTGCCAAACGTCCAACACACTAGAGTCTCCTGAAATCTCAAGATATATTTTTTCATCCAATCTTCATGATACTTTCAAGTAATGATCAGTACACCAATCGCACTTGGATGCCAAAGTTTAGTTCTCGTAGATTGAAGCATTCTTTTGGAGTAACAGTTTGAATTTTTAGGTTTCACTCTGTTTTCTCCTATATTGACAAATGTAGTTCGAACTCTAAATCAAACACGGTTTGTGCTAGCTTCTTGAAACTTGAAACAGTAAAGTAGTTCTACATTCTATTTTTATTTTTTGTTTCCTCTGGATGTAGACCTAAGCAGAGACTGACGAAAGACACATTCAATGAAAGGCGTTGTTAGCCTGCCAAAATAATACAGGCTCCTGAAATCTCAACATATTTTTTTTTACGACCTTCATGATAATTTCAAGTAATGAGCAGTACACCAATAAAACGTGGATGTTCAAGTTTCGTTCTCCTAGGTTGAAGCATTCGTTTGCAGTAACAGTTTGAATTTTTAGTTTTCACTCTGTTTTCTCCTATATTGACAGATGCAGTTCGAACTCTAAATCAAACATGGTTTGTGCTAGCTTCTTGAAACTTGACACAATAAAGGAGTTCTACGTTCTATCTCTAAGGTTTGTTTCCTCTTGATGTAGCCTTAAGCAGAGACTGGCGAAAAACACTTTCAATGAAAGGCGTTGTTAAGCTTCCAAAAAACTACCGTCTCCTGAAATCTCAACATATATCTTTTCATCCAATCTTCATGATTCTTTCAAGTATTGATCAGTACACCAATCAAACGTGGATGCCCAAGTTTTGTTTTTCTAGGTTGTAGTATTCGTTTGCAGGAACAGTTAGAAATTATAGGTTTCACTCTGTTTTCTCCTATATTGACAGATGCATTTAGAACTCTAAATCAAACACGGTTTGTGCTAGCTTCTTGAAACTTGACACAATAAAGTAGTTCTACGTTCTATCTCTAAGGTTTGTTTCCTCTTGTATCCTAAAGCTGGGACTGGCGAATAACACTTATACTGAAAGGGGTTGCCAAACTTCCAACACACTAGAGTCTCCTGAAATCTCAACATATATTTTTTCATCCAATCTTCATGATACTTTCAAGTAATGGTCAGTACACCAATCCCACTTGGATGCCAAAGTTTAGTTCTCCTAGATTGAAGCATTCTTTTGGAGTAACAGTTTGAATTTTTAGGTTTCACTCTGTTTTCTCCTATATTGACCAATGTAGTTCGAACTCTAAATCAAACACGGTTTGTGCTAGCTTCTTGAAACTTGAAACAGTGAAGTAGTTCTACATTCTATTTTTATTTTTTGTTTCCTCTGGATGTAGACCTAAGCAGAGACTGACGAAAGACACATTCAATGAAGGGCGTTGTTAGGCTGCCAAAATACTACAGTCTCCTGAAATTTCAACATGTTTTTTTTTTTCCGATCTTCATGATAATTTCAAGTAATGAGCAGTACACCAATAAAACGTGGATGTTCAAGTTCCTTTCTCCTAGGTTGAAACATTAGTTTGCAGTAACAGTTTGAATTTTTAGTTTTCACTCTGTTTTCTCCTATATTGACAGATGCAGTTAGAACTCTAAATCAAACACGGTTTGTGCTAGCTTCTTGAAACTTGACACAATAAAGTAGTTCTACGTTCTATCTCTAAGGTTTGTTTCCTCTTGATGTAGCCTTAAGCAGAGACAGGCGAATAACACTTTCAATGAAAGGCGTTGTTAAGCTTCCAAAAAACTACCGTCTCCTGAAATCTCAACATATATTTTTTCATCCAATCTTCATGATTCTTTCAAGTAATGATTAGTACACCAATCAAACGTGGATGCCCAAGTTTTGTTCTTCTAGGTTGTAGCATTCGTTTGCAGGAACAGTTAGAAATTATAGGTTTCACTCTGTTTTCTCCTATATTGACAGATGCAGTTAGAACTCTAAATCAAACATGGTTTGTGCTAGCTTCTTGAAACTTGACACAATAAAGTAGTTCTACGTTCTATCTCTAAAGTTTGTTTCCTCTTGTATCCTAAAACTGGGACTGGCGAATAACACTTATACTGAAAGGGGTTGCCAAACTTCCAACACACTAGAGTCTGGTGAAATCTCAACATATATTTTTTCATCCAATCTTCATGATACTTTCAAGTAATGATCAGTACACCAATCCCACTTGGATGCCAAAGTTTAGTTCTCCTAGATTGAAGCATTCTTTTGGAGTAACAGTTTGAATTTTTAGGTTTCACTCTGTTTTCTCCTATATTGACAAATGTAGTTCGAACTCTAAATCAAACACGGTTTGTGCTAGCTTCTTGAAACTTGAAACAGTAAAGTAGTTCTACATTCTATTTTTATTTTTTGTTTCCTCTAGATGTAGACCTAAGCAGAGACTGACGAAAGACACATTCAATGAAAGGCGTTGTTAGGCTGCCAAAATAATACAGTCTCCTAAAATCTCTACATATTTTTTTTTCCGACCTTCATGATAATTTCAAGTAATCAGCAGTACACCAATAAAACGTGGATGTTCATGTTTCGTTCTCCTAGGTTGAAGCATTCGTTGGCAGTAACAGTTTGAATTTTTAGTTTTCACTCTGTTTTCTCATATATTGATAGATGCAGTTCGAACTCTAAATCAAACATGGTTTGTGCTAGCTTCTTGAAACTTGACACAATAAAGTAGTTCTACGTTCTATCTCTAAGGTTTGTTTCCTCTTGATGTAGCCTTAAGCAGAGACTGGCGAATAACACTTTCAATGAAAGGCGTTGTTAAGCTTCCAAAAAACTACCGTCTCCTGAAATCTCAACATATATTTTTTCACCCAATCTTCATGATTCTTTCAAGTATTGATCAGTACACCAATCAAACGTGGATGCCCAAGTTTTGTTCTTCTAGGTTGTAGCATTCGTTTGCAGGAACAGTTAGAAATTATAGGTTTCACTCTGTTTTCTCGTATATTGACAGATGCAGTTAGAACTCTAAATCAAACACGGTTTGTGCTAGCTTCTTGAAACGTGAAACAGTAAAGTAGTTCTACGTTCTATCTCTAAGGTTTGTTTCCTCTTGTATCCTAAAGCTGGGACTGGCGAATAACACTTATACTGAAAGGGGTTGCCAAACTTCCAACACACTAGAGTCTCCTGAAATCTCAACATATATTTTTTCATCCAATCTTCATGATACTTTCAAGTAATGATCAGTACACCAATCCCACTTGGATGCCAAAGTTTAGTTCTCCTAGATTGAAGCATTCTTTTGGAGTAACAGGTTGAATTTTTAGGTTTCACTCTGTTTTCTCCTATATTGACAAATGTAGTTCGAACTCTAAATCAAACACGGTTTGTGCTAGCTTCTTGAAACTTGAAAGAGTAAAGTAGTTCTACATTCTATTTTTATTTTTTGTTTCCTCTGGATGTAGACCTAAGCAGAGAATGACGAAAGACACATTCAATGAAAGGCGTTGTTAGGCTGCCAAAATAATACAGTCTCCTGAAATCTCAACATATTTTTTTTTCCGACATTCATGATAATTTCAAGTAATGAGCAGTACACCAATAATACGTGGATGTTCAAGTTTCGTTCTCCTAGGTTGAAGCATTCGTTTGCAGTAACAGTTTGAATTTTGAGTTTTCACTCTGTTTTCTCCTATATTGACAGATGCAGTTCGAACTCTAAATCAAACATGGTTTGTGATAGCTTCTTGAAACTTGACACAATAAAGTAGTTGTACGTTCTATCTCTAAGGTTTGTTTCCTCTTGATGTACGCCTTAAGCAGAGACTGGCGAATAACACTTTCAATGAAAGGCGTTGTATGCTTCCAAAAAACTACCATCTCCTGAAATCTCACACACAATTTTTTCATCCAATCTTCATGATTCTTTCAGTATTGATCAGCTCACCAATCAAACGTGGATGCCCAAGTTTTGTTCTTCTAGGTTGCTAGCATTCGTTTGCAGGAATAGTTAGAAATTATAGGTTTCACTCTGTTTTCTCCTATGTTGACAGACAAGTTAGAACTCTAAATCAAACACGGTTTGTGCTAGCTTCTTGAAACTTGACCAAATGAAGTAGTTCTAAGTTCTATCTCTATGGTTTGTTTCCTCTTGAAGTACCCCATGCAGAGACTGGCGAAGAACACATTCGTTTGAAAGGGGTTGCCAAGCTTCCAAAAAAGTACTCGTTTGCTGAAATCTCAGCAAACATTTTTTCACCAAATCTTGATGATACTTGGTGGTAATGATCAGTTCACTAAGCCCACTTGGCTGCCCAAATTTTATTCTTCTAGTTTGAAGCTTTCGTTTCCAGTGACTGTTTGAATTTTTAGGTTTCACTCTGTTTTCTCCTACATAGATAGCTGTGTTTGGAATTCTAAATCAAACACGGTTTGTGCTAGCTCCTTGAAACTTGACCAAATGAAGTAGTTCTAAGTTCTATCTCTATGGTTTGTTTCCTCTTGAAGTACCCCATGCAGAGACTGGCGAAAAACACTTTCGTTTGAAAGGGGTTGCAACCTTCCAAAATCTACTAGTTTGCTGAAATCTCAGGAAACATTTTTTCACCAAATCTTGATGATACTTGGTGGTAATGATCAGTTCACTAAGCCCACTTGTCTGCCCAATTTTCACTCTTC